>NC_050516.1:33344564-33377949 GCF_002922805.2 Oryzias melastigma
AGCAGAGGGGAACCCAAGAGAAACAGAGGCCCCAAGGAGTGATGTAAACAAGGCCCGACCAGGCACACCCACTGATGGAGTTAAGGAAAGGACTAGTTCTCAAGAGCAGGGACCGGACCCCGCACCACCGAGACCTGGACACCCCCAGGGTCCGATGTAGATTGATCCCCTGCTAAATCTGAAATCTCTGGGATCCCACTCCCGGCGTGGGGAGGAGACCGCCGGGTCCAGGAGACCGGCACCCAAGAGACTAGACCACCAGGCCGAACAGGATAAGGATTTATTGAACACTCTAAAACTACATTTTAAAACTTTAAAACCATAACTTTATAACATAATTATGAACTAGATATATATCATAACCTGCGATAATGCTAATGTGAATGATGTAAGCTGAATTTGGCTGCTGAAGATGCTGAAATTGATAGCTAAAAATGCTAAAGCTGATAGCTGAAAATGCTGAGGCTAATAGCAGCTAAAATATTAGCTAGATGCCAAATTATCCTCAAAAACTAAAAAAAAAAAAAAAAAAAAAAACTTAAGTTAGCCAAAACAGCTAGGATGTAGCTGAAAAAATAGCTAAACTTAAAAATATCCTAAACAACTGATACAAAGCCTAAATTAGCCAAAACAGCTAGCTTGTGAATTTTAGCCTAACTCCAAAACAACCTAAAATAAACTTTTAAAAATCCTAAATTAGCCAAAACAGCTAGCATGTTGCTGAAATATTAGCTAAGCTCCAAAATATTCTAACAAACCTTAGTAAATGCAAAAATAGTCCAAAGAGAAAGCAGAATGCTAATATTTAAATCATTTAAACTGTAACTTTTTAACTTAATGATGAATAATAAAAAAAAGCAAGAATATCATTCAGGAATACATAAATAAATCAACTGTAACTGTGAGAAAACCCCAGAGAAAATGACAGAACAGTACCACCTACTGGTGGGCGAAAAAACTACACCTGTTGAACGTACCCAGGCGTGTTAGGTCATCCTCAGAAGCAGCAGAGAAATCAGTAGAAGATGAGAAGCTGTAACAACTAACTGTGTGTTCACCTTTGCTTTTTCTTTTAGATGTGCGCTCTTGAGGAAATGTAAGTTCATTCATTTTCATTTATTGATTTATGAAGCACCTTCCACCACCAGTCAAGTGTACACCGGGAAAACAAACTCAGAGCATTGTGCAAGAGTAAAACATTAAAAGAATAGAAAGCATCAAACCAAGTAACACAACTTTAAAACAAAGATAAGAGCGTGATCTCTCTAATAGCTGGTGGCAACTGATTTCATAGTTTAGGAGCCAACAAAGTAAAAGCACGGTCCCCCCAGAACTTACGTTTGGATCTGGGAACTAGTAACATGCACTGGTCTGCGGAGCGTAAGGACTTAGTGGGAGAGTATTTTAAAACCAGACTGGAGAGATAAGGAGGTGCCGTCCCTGCCAATGACTTAAAAGTAAAAACAAGAATTTTGATAAAAATCAACACTGGGAGCCAGTTCAAAGAAGCCAAGATCGGGGTTATGTGGTCAAACTTTTTGCCCCACAGATAAATCTTGCTGCTGCATTTTGGACCAGTTGCAGCCTGGCTGCTGAAGCCTTAGGTAACCAGCATATAGAGAGCTGCAATAATGTGGTCTGGACAGCACAAAGGCATGAGTGACAATTTCAAGGTTCTGTCTTGAAGTAAAAGACTTGATCCTAGCTAGTCGCCGCATCTGAAAAAAGCAGGACCAGGTCACCGCATTTATTTGGAGGTCGAGTTTCAGAGCAGCATCAAGTTTGACACCCAAGCTTGTGACCACAGACTGCTCAAAAGGGGCAAGAGAGAGGAGATCGATGTTATGATCCTTTCCACCACTAGGGGAAAACACAATTACCTCAGTTTTGTTTTCATTTAGGGCGAGAAAGTTTCCCAACATCCACAGCTTGACTTCAGCAAGGCAATCAATTATTGTTTTAATGGTCTGGTTTCTTGAATAGGGACATAAATCTGACAATTGTCAGCATAGAGGTGGAAATCCACCTTATGCTTCCGAAACAACAATCCCAATGGCAGCAAATAGAAAATATCAAAGAACACAATTAAAAAAAAAAATAGAATGGGATAGAAAAGAAAAAATATAACATAATACAACAGAATAGAATAATACATTAAAATAAAATTAAAAAATAAAATGAAACAAAATAAAATGGAATAAAAATAGAATATAGAGAATAAAACAAAACAGAATAGAATAATAAATTAAAATACAATCAAATGAAACAAAATAGAATATAATAGAATAAAACAAAATGTAAGAGAATAGAATAAAACGAATTAGGGTAAAATAGAATAGAATAAAATAAAACAGAACATAACAAAATAAAATATATTAGAATGGAATAGAATAGAGTATAGTAGAGTATGATGGAATAGAATAGCATAGAATAGAATACAATACAATAGAATACAATAGAATTAACGTGTTACCATATTTTTGTTAAAAACATCAGATAAATCGTAAATAACAATCAAAGTACATTTTAAATAATATAATCAACTATTGTATTCATCATATACTCATAACAAATGAATATTCATTGGATTTTCTTATTTTCAAATGTTCGTTCCAAACCTTTTTGAACCGAAGATTAAATATTTTTCAGCAAAATGTTTTGACCTATATTTAACTACAATTCCCATAATTCAACCCGCTTCCGCTTGAGAGCGGATGTCTTCGCGGATTGGTTCGTAAAAGTCTTTCAAAAAAGAAAAAAAGCCGCCGCGCGCGTTACGGTTAGGACGCAGGACGCTCGTTAAATTCACCGAATAACAACCTGCTTTTTGAAAGGTACTTTCAGGGGCCATGAATTTAACTTTTTGTTGAAATAAATAAAGTATTTCCTGCAAACGGAGGACGCCTGAGAGTAAGTTTCGTTTCTCGAACCTGTTATTTTAACGGTTGACGTGTGGTAAAGTTGGTTTGCAGTATTTTTGTTAAAATACTTACCTTAACAGAGATTTTACTCGTACAGGAGTAGAAATGAAGTGTCTGAAGGTGGAGGAGTATATTAAACAGACCGGCACCGCCGAAGAGACCAGACATTTAATCCAAGAACTACAGGTTAGAACATGATTCCAGAGTTTTGTGTTCCATATATGGGACGCAAAACTCGTATTTTGTCTGTGATTTTAAAAACACCACTTGCATTCTGAAATGAGAGTCTTCTTTTCCTCTATGTGTTTTTATTCCTTCAGAAACACGTCAACTCTCATCTCGGACTCCAGGGCCGAACCCTGTGTGACCGGGTCATCCGGGCCTGTAACCACCAGCTTGGAGTTGGACCTCCAGACTCTGAGCACATCGGTCTGTTGGTGAAGCTGGTGGAGCTGTCTGTGTTCGGCTATGATCGCTGTGTGGCCGCTGAAGCTCAGAGCAGTCCGCTGTACATGGAGAAAATCCTCTTCCACATCGTGAAGAAGCTGAGTTCTCTGAAGGCTCCTGCTCTGAGCGGCCATGTCGCTGCTCTGCTCTTTAACAGGCTGTCTCCAACACAGCAGGTATGTTGTCCAAGTCGGGGGCCGGATCCGGCCCTTCTATCCGGCCCTCCAGATCATTTTAATTTATTGTTATTAATGACCCGATGTTTTCTTACGCTCATTTCTAACTTGTATAATTTTAAATATATATATTTTTATAGAGAGTAAAATATTGAAAGTTATTTAAGGTTTAAGTTGGTTCATTCTGGAATAATATTCCTGCCTTTTTATTATTTATAATTATTTATGTTAAAAAATTACTGTATTAAAGTTTTGAAAATTGTCCTTCTGTTAGATTTTTTGATTATTTTGGCATTTTCTCCCACTTTTTTGGGGCTATTTTGGACTTTAGCTAATACTATAGCTACATGCTAGCTGTTCTGGATAATTTAGGCTTTTTTTAATTAAAGATTTTAGCCTATTTTGGAGTTTAGTAAATATTTCAGCTAGATGCTAGCTACTTTGGGAAATTTAGGCTTTTTCGGATTTTAGCTAATATTTATATTCTAACTGTTTTGCCATATTTTGGCTTTTTTTAGTTCTTTGGGCTGTTTTGGAGTTTAGCTAATATTTCAACTACATGCTAGCTGTTTTGGCTAATTAAGGCTTCTTTTTTTGTTTTTTAGGCTACTTTGGAGTTTATTTAGTATTCATATGCAAGCAGTTTTGGCAAATATGGGCTTTATTTTAAGTTTTTTAGGCTGTTTTGGAGTTAGGCTAAATTTACGTGCTAGCTGCTTTGGCTAATTTAGTCTTTTTCAGGTTTTTAAGATATTTTGAAGTTCAGTCATTTTTTTAGCTACATGCTAGCTGCTTTGGCTAACCTAAGGTTGTTTTTTTTAAGACTTATTTGGCATTTAGCTAATATTTTATCTGCCTATCAGCTTCAGCGTTTTTAGCTTTTAACTTCAGTGTTTTCAGCATCTTCAGCAGCCAAATTCAGCTTACACCATTCACACTAGCATTATCACAGGCAATGCTGTATATCTAGTTCATAATTATGTTAAAAATTTTTTTAAAAAGTAGTTTTCGAGTGTTTAATAACTGTTATCCAGTTTTTCCCGTGACCTCAGGTGTGTTTTGGCCTCCTGTGGGATTGAGTTTGACCCTCCTGTTGTAACACTTGCTGTGCGTGTCTCTTGGAAGTGTTAATCTTTAGGTTTGTGTTTGATCTACAGGTCCAGGACGATCACGGCGTTCTGGTGCGAAGCTGCTTCTCCGTTCTCTGGAACGAACTCTCTGCTGCCAAAGACGAGAAGCTCCTTCCTCCTCAAAACAGACTCGGCTTCCAGTTGCAAGCGTTGAGTTTCCTCCTGCTGGACGTGGACGCTGCTGCATCTTTTTCCTCTAAAGCTCCAAAGTACACCGAGGAGGCCATGGTGGAGTTTGAGCGCAGCTGTGGATCAGTGACGCTGGAGGATGCTGCGTTTGTTCTACAGGAAATGACCGAGATATTCAACAGGACGACCAGCTCCGTTCAGGCCCGTCAGGGAAGCGATTTACAGACATTCAACCTTTACATCCTTTCTGAGATGATGTTGCTCGCCGTGAAGATGCTGTGCAGAGCTGGACACCACAGCCTGGCGCTCGGCTTCCTGAATGAGATGGAGGTGAAGGTGTCGGAGCGTGTCGGCCGCCGCTGCACGCCGCTGGTGCTGGGGAAATGGGCAGTAACAGCTCACTCAGAAATGACGGCGGGCCGGCAGAATGGCCAGCCTTTCACAGAGTGTGCTAGAGAGCTGAGGTCCCTCCCAGGTGAGGTGGGGGGGCAGGCGCTCCTGGAGGGGTGCGGTCTGGTTTTGTGGGCCGTTGAAAGCAGGAGTGAGAAGGGACTGAGTGGACCGGTGCTCCTCGCTTTCTA
This sequence comes from Oryzias melastigma, assembly GCF_002922805.2. NCBI lineage: Eukaryota > Metazoa > Chordata > Actinopteri > Beloniformes > Adrianichthyidae > Oryzias > Oryzias melastigma. The sequence continues at coordinate 33,349,949 of NC_050516.1, forward strand.
TTCTTTTCTGGAGGAGTACCAAGAGCGGATCCTGAAAATGTTGGACAAGGTTTGTATTTTAGTAAAGAAAATCTGATTCCTGCTGTTGAAAAGGGCGGGGTTAATAAAACTGATTGTAATCTCTTTAACCTTAATAGATCAATAATTGATTAATACAAATATAAATTCATCTAACACATAATGCTGAAGTCAGCTAGCTACATGCTAACGTATAATAGGATTTCCCTTAGGACGGCTAATGCTAACACTCGGTCAACCTAAAAATGCATTTCTGACTAAATTAACATTTTTCTAAACTCACAGACATGAATTTTCCAAACTCTTTTAAGGAAATATTTTTCAAAGTAACCATTTGTGGTTTAAAACATTGTTTTTTTTCCTCATACTTTCTTTTTCTGGAATAAGATGTAATGATATAGCGCACACGTGTCAAAGTTGAGGCCCGGGGGCCGGATCCGGCCCTCCAGATCATTTTATTTTATTGTTATCAATAGCCCGATGTTATGTTGTGCTTATTTTTAACTTAATAAAATCTGAATCAAATCGAATCATTTCTAGAAACTATCGATACCCAGCCCTGTTGGTAGACATGATCTCTTCAGTTGTTCTTCATGTTCTCTCCAGACTTCATCAAACCATCTGGACACCCGGAGACTGCAGCAGACGCTGTGCTTCAGCATTTACCAGAGCTTTGTGTTTGCTTATGAGAGCATGCTCGCATCGCAGGTGAGACTGCTAGATTCATTCCTCTTTCAGACTGAAAAACCTGATTTTGATTATAAAACACCGCTCCCAGCTGGAGGACCCCGACCTCCTGCAGAGAGTCCTCCTCTACTGCCAGTCTACAGCCGGACTGTTGATGAAAGAACTTCGGACGTTGGCGAATGAGAATCTCTTCACTAAAACAGGTTCTTGTATCATCAGTGTGGAGGTTCGACCTGTCAGAGGTCTTGTGTTTTTATTCGTTTGGTCTTTGTGTTGCAGTGGTCGCTGTGAGCAACATAGCGTGTGGTTTGTACAACCGTCACCTGTACGATCAAGCCTTCACCACCGTGGAGATCCTCTGCCGAGAGCTCTGCCAAGACCACACTGCAGCGCTGTCTGTCGATAGAGTAAGTGTCACAGATGCTGGTGAAGTTCAGCCGAACCGGCCTGCAGAAACGTCTTTCGTTTAGTTTGGATTCCTGATATCCTGCAGATAAAATGTTTTAGATCAGGTTGTGTGTGTTTCCATCTCACATGACTGGATATGTATCTCCATACATACATTCAACTAACGCTATCTGTGGTTCAGTGCTGCCACAAACGATTATTTTAGTAGTTGAATAATCACCGATTACTTTTTCAGATTAGTCGACTAATCTGGACATGAAGAAACTGGATGTAAAACACACATCTTAACCATCATTAGCTTTAAACTAACTAAAAACTAGACATAAAGCATTACCTGAGATAATGATAGTGTGAATGCTGTAAGCTGAATTTGGTCGTTGAAGATGCTGAAATTAATAGCTAAAACACGGAAGCTGATAGCCAGATAAAATATTAGCTAAATGCCAAAATAGCCTAAAAAATGGAAGCAAAGCCTAAGTTAGCCCAAACAGCTAGCATGTAGCTGAAATTCAACTCAATTTTATTTATATAGCCTAATTTCACGAAGAAAATGCCTCATATTAACTAAACTCCAAATTAGTGTAAAAAACAAAAAAAGCCTAAATTAGCCATAATAGCTAGCATGTAGCTGAAATATTAGCTAAACTCAAAATTGCCTAAAAAACCTTAATAAATCCCAAAATAGTCAAAAAAAAATTACAGAATGCCAACTTTCAACTTCACTGCACTCTGAATAATACAAAGTAACGACTAATCGACTATTACATTTATCGTCGACTATTTTAATAGTCGATTAGTCGACTAATCGTGTCAGCTCTACTGTGGTTCTGTGTGCAAAATGTCCTCGATCGGATCAAAAATCGGATTGGAATAGAACAATACTCACGGACCCTGAAAAACTATCCGACTGTAACAAACGCAAAATTCTGATCGCAATAAATCCTTCTGCACTAGTTTGCAGTACTAAGAGAAAAACATGTTTATCGTGTTTAGTGACCGTAGTTCAGTCTAAAGACAAAAACAGTAGAGACACAACAGGAAGAGAAACGGATTTACTTCCTGGTAGATTTTATACGTTTTTCCCAACCGAATCTCGTGGTTTCTAACTGATCCTGTGGTTACTCCCAGTACCAGATGGATTATATTTTAGTGTATTTGCGTCCTTTACTTTGAGATTTGCCGTTATTCGTGTGAAGTAATTCAGTTGAACTGTTCCCGCCCAGCTGAACCGCCCCTTCATGCTGGCCGTGCAAACGTCCCGCCGGGCCGGGCAGCTGGACCGGGCCCTGCAGTGGGTGATTCTGTGGCTGAAGGCTCTCGGAGACGACGTCACCGCCAACATGTCGGAGCCCGTGTCTCTGTGGGTCAAAACCAAGACCGACGCCGTCAGTAATGCAGATGAAGACATCAGACTCAGGTAGTGACCCGTCCTGCAGTGGATGATGTTTGTTCTCTAAAGTTAAGCCCCTCCCTCTTCTCCCGTTCACTGTTGGTGCAGAACGTTGCGTGATGGCTTCGGTCCGGATGTTCCCGACGAACACGTCATGCTTTGCCTTTTGGAGGAGGAGTTGCGTGCGTACAAGAATCTCCCCAGAGACACGGCCCAGGAGCGCTACAACACTCTGTGTGACCTCCTGGACATCTGCGGCGAGGACGGTTCTCACCGCCACCTCCGAGCCGTCTACCTGTGTGAAATGGCTCAGGTCGTCTGCTTCCAGGACTTTGGAGAACACACGGACTGGTGAGAGCTTCCTGTCTTTTCATTCTGTATAGTTACAAATCAAAACATTGGGGAATTATCAAATATTTTCACACTAGTGCTGCAACAAAGGATTATTTTAATAGTCAACAAATCAACGATTATGTTTTACGACTAGTCGACTAATCGGGTGATATGCAGACTGGATGTAAAGCACAAATCTTAAACATCATTAGCTTTAAACTACCTGAAAACTAGATATATAGCGTGACCTGAGATAATGATGTAAGCTGAATTTAGGTGCTGAAGATACAAGTGCGTATAGCTGAAATTGTTGAGATTAATAGCTGAAATCACTGAAGTCGCTGAAGCTACTTGCTGTAAACACTAAAGCTGAGGGCCAGATAAAATTATTAAATTCCAAATTACCCTAAAAAAATAACAAAAGGCCTAAGTTAGCCAAAGCAGCTAGCATGTAGCTGAAATATTAGCTAAACTCCAAAATAGCCTAAAAACTGAAAAAAGCCTAAGTTAGCCAGAACAGCTAGCATGTAGCTAAACTATTAGCCAAATTCTAAAACACCTTAAAAAACTTTTTAAAAAGTTAGGTTACCTCCAAAATAGCCTAAAAAATCTGAAACAATCCTAAATTAGCTAAAACAGCTAGCATGTAGCTGAAATATGAGCTAATATAGTTATCTAAGCCATATTACCTAAGCCTAAAAATCCTTAGTAAATGGCAAAATAGTCAAAAAGCTAGCAAAAACCATAACTTTCAACTTTACTACAATCTAGTCCATATAATATGAAAGCAAGAAATATATCTTAATAGTCGATTAGTCAACTAATCCTGGCAGCCCTAGTTCACCTGTTTACCCTTTCCACTAGAATGACGTAAATCTAAACTTCTCTCTTCGTTTCCACTCAGCGCTGCAGTGGATTTCACACGAGAAGCTCTGCGTCTTCTTCAAGACGAACTCGAGACTCCGGAGAATTCTGACCGACTGAAGGACGACAAAGCCCACGCAGAACTTTGGCTTTTTATCTGCAGTTTGGAGAAACGTCTTCAAGAGGTGATCCAACTTTATTCTTCTTACCTTTCTGGGTGTTTATCTCTCCTCAACAAACACTGAGCAAGTTCATGTATATGAGGTATCTGTGGTGACTCGTGGAGGCCCTTTCAAACATTTATTTAGGATTTAAAGTTCCAGTCCTCTTCTGATCTGTTATAAAACATTCCTCCTGGGCTTTTAATTCATCATAATATGTGTCGTCATAAAGAACATAGTTTCTGCAGAGCAGCAGGAGTTCACCTCTGGGTCTCCAGGTTCAGAGTAGACCTCCCTTCCTTTCCCATAACTCCTCCCACTAGCTTACAGCCCCTCACAACAAGCTACCATGAGCTCTCCGAGAGTTCCAACAGGAAAAGGAAAGATAACTTTTCAATGTGGGGCTCCTACAGACTGGACTTTATGAACAAAGTAAATACAAATTAACTTTCAAAGATCATAACTTTGCTTCAGTTTGACGTTATTATGAAGAACCTGGAAATGAAATCATTAACCTGTAACTGTTTTAATGAACTAATTTGTTTTATCATATTTACTTATTTTTTTACCATACTTATACTTTTGCCTCTTAACCAGGACTCCTTGAAAAAGAAATCAGTGGATCCCAACGGGATCAATCCAACCCGGTTTGTTTAAATCTAGATTTCTGTTGATGCCGTTTTTGTCTTCGGTCCAGGCGATGGAGAGCGACCGGAAGCAGAGAGAGCTGCGCGATCAGACGCCGTGTGTGAACGCTCAGATTGGAAACAATGATTTTGACTTTGAAGAGAAGCAGAAGATGCACGACAGCAGTCTGGTCTATGAAGGTCTCCATTTCAACCTGGCTGCAGAAAAAGGTAAGAGTGCTGCTTTCACCTGGAAGTTCAGAAGTCAGCAACCTTTAACAGTAAAAGAGCTGTTTGGACTCGTTTTCTACTGATCAAAACCTAGAAGGAGCCGCATAGATTTACTTTAGCCTTTAAGAAATTTAGATTTGTATTCATGACCTTCTTTTCTTTAATAATAAATATGAATTATGTCTGTTTTTTGGCATAAACAAAACTAAAAATCTAAAAAGAACCGAGCATCTCTCAAAATGTGTTTTTTTATGTGTGACAAAAGCTTTTAACTCAAGAACTCAAACTTTTTACCAAAGTTTTGCTTTAGATATAAAATCTGTTCATTCTGGAGGTAGAGTTGAACAAATAAGACGTCTTCAGGTCAACAGGATGTAAAAACCTTCATAGTTTATCGTCTATGTGAACCTCAGACATCAATTTATACATTTAACAAATCTAAATGAAGGATATGCTAATTAAGTAATCCTTACTTTAATTTTTTGTTCTTTTTCCCCCCATTTGTCCTCAGCAGTCTTACACTGCTGGGTTTTGTTATTTTAGTTTGGACCTTGGTAGTCTTAGTTTACAGGTTTTGTTTGTTTTCTTCAGGTAGTTTTGTTTAGATGGAGCTACTGACTCTGACGGTCGACATGTCTGGGTCATGACTCATTTTATGTTTGACCAAAGAGCCTCCATGGAGAGATGAAAGCTCCACATGTGGATCTGGAGCTGCAGGTTTCAGATCTCTGCTCTAGTTCATGAAAACGATCATTTTTATGGAGCTGTGAAGGAATCCACATTTTGTTGTGTACTTTTGAACTTATTTGTGTCATTCACTAAAAGCCTGAGCAAATTATTATTCCACGTGTGTTCAAATAGAAATCAATAGTTTTTTCTCTGAGATGTGAGGATTTCTGCTGCTTTCAGAGTTGTGCCAGCCGTTGGAGAGAGCTCTGGATATGTGGTCAGTTCTTCTCAAAAATGGAGCTCAGCCTTCGGTTCGAAACATCAAACAGACCTGCAGCTCCGTCGCCGTGGCTGCAGCTCTCTTCAGACTCATGGGGAAGGTAGGAACAGTCATCTAAAATGACTTAAAAAGTAAAGAAATGCATTTTTTTTTTTTGTTTTTTTCTTTTAATGTTTGGTTTATTTCTAACTTGTATTAATATATTTCTATGTAGAGTAAAATATTGAAAATTATTTAAGATTTAAGTTTATTTATTCTGGAATAATATTCCTGTTTGATTTTATTCATATTTATATTAAATAGTTACACTTTTAAAGTTTTAAAATGTTTTTCAGAGTGTTCAATAAATGTTTATTCTGTCCGGCCCGTAACCTAAGATGTGTTTTAGATTTTGACCCCTGTGCGATTGAGTTTGACAATACGGTGTTATTTCTTTTAAATGTTTTAATAAATGATGTCAAACTGAGTAACATTTTAGTTTTCACTTGAAGTGTTATATATTCATTTCATAGATTTTAGTTTTTCCCCTGAAGGGTAACCTCTGACTCTATCTGTTTAACGTTCTTCTCCTGCGTAGCCTCTGAAGGCTTTGGAAGCGTTCCGATGTGCGGCCGAGTTTTGCCGCCGCTCTGCTGATGCTCTGGGTTGTGCCGCCGCTCTCGGTCAGTCGGTCAGCGTCCTCCTGGATTTGGGGAGCCCAGAACTGGCTTTGGTAATCCACCTTTAGCTATGACGGCTTTGATGAAGTTTGTTTTTAACCGTACACCAATGAGTTTACTGGTTAGTGTTTTGGATTAAAAATCTAGTTTTGTATTTTATTTTAGGCTCAGCTTGAGGAAGCAGAGAAGATGTTGTCTTCAGATTCCACTGAAGGTTCTTCATCTGTCGCAGTGCTGCTCATCCTGCTGAAAGCTCAGTACTTTTACAGTATTGGACAGGTAGGTTTCACTTACAGTGAGTTAAAACGGTTTTATCGACGATTAAAAAGATGACTTTGGTTTGAAATGCTCATCAAACATTTAAACTTTGAGAGACACCGTATTAAAAAAAAAATGCTTGATTTTAAATAATTTATTTTTATGATGGAGCAGAAAATACAGTTTTATCTCCTAGAAACAAGCAAGAATTCTGACTGACCTGTTACTTCGTTAAGGAGCTCCACTCCTTACCTGTATTAATGTCACCTGTTTGAACTGGTTATTATTATAAAGACACCTGTCCACGTCCTTATACAGTCAGACTGTAACCGCTCTACCATGACCAAGGAGCTGTCAAAGGACACCAGGAACAAGGTTGTAGTCCTGAACTTGACTGGGATGATCCGATCTGTAATTGTTGGATGAATTACTCGACTATCCATCCACCTGGAGCTCCATGACAGATCTCACCTGTTTGGGTTCAAATGATCTGCAGAACGGTGAGGAAACGGCCCAGAACCACCTGGAGGAACTGATCAATGACCCAAAGGAGCTGGAACCGCAGTAACAAAGGTTACCATAGAAACTAAATATGATCATGGATCCAAAGGCGTCTGAGCTCCAGTGCACCCCCCCCTCCCCCGTACATCTCCAGAACCGTCTAAAGTTCTCCGGAGATCATCAGGAGGGCTGGGAGAAGATCGTGATCAGATGAGACCAAAATGGAGCTAAACGCTACTTATGTTTGGAGAGAGAAGAATGCTGAGCTACATGCCGAGAACATCATACTCACTGTGAAGCACGGGGGTGGAAGCATCATGGTTTGGGTGAAACTCACCTGGACCTTCCTCGAGTCATCCCAAAAGCATTTCGATTCTAGTTCTAGTCTGTATTTGGACCTTAAACCTGCAGTCTGTAGAATGAGCTGAAAACCCTCAAAACATCAAAGCTCTAGAGAAGATCTGCATGGAGGAATGGACCAAAAAACAGCTTAAGATCTACAGGAAACTTTTGACTTCTGTCAGTAACAACTAGGGTTCCTTACAAGTACTGAGGCTAACTTCTGTTATTGACTGAATACTTATTTTCTGCTCTATTATTCTAATAATGTCTTTAGTTGAAGTGTTTGAGACCAAACTCACAGAATCTAAATACTTTCTGCTTTCTATCTGCTGTTTCTCACACTTCATTGATTTATTTCTCAAACATCAGGTTGACCGTGGAGTTCCATGTCTGTGCGAGGTGCTTAAAGAGGTCAATGATGTCAAACAGTCAAAGAAGTGGTACTTGCTGCGTGCTCAGACGCTGCAGGTCTGCAGCTCTTATCTGAATCTGGACGCTGCTCAGCTACCGCAAACGCAGCGGAGCCTCATCACGGAACACGGTCAGCACGCCAACAGAGGTTATGGTGAGTGAGGGGTTAAAGACTTTACCTGGAGTCTGCTCTCTACCCCTCAGGCATCAGAACTCCAGATGCTGCTCTGTATGAAAGCCTGAAGCTTCTCTGCAGCCTGCTGGTCACCCTGGTAGGAAAAGGTCTCTATGGCAACAACGGCAGCAGCTCAGATGTGCGCTTCATCCATCAAGGTTTGTTCGCTGAATACGCTCCAATGAAAATGATGTTTTTAACATGTTCCTGTAGCATTGTTTCATGATGGAGGACAGAGATCAGGGGTGTCGAAGTCAGTCGCATCAATATTTAGTGAACACATAAAACTACATTTTTAAAGCTTTAAGTTTTTACCATAATTATGAACTAGATATATAGGATTACCTACGATAGTGCTAGTGTGAATGCTGGGAGCTGAATTTGGACGCTAAAGATGCTGAAATTGATAACTAAAATAGCTGAAGCTGATAGCCAGATTAAATATGAGCTAATTCCAAATTAGAAAAAAATACTGAAAAAAATCAAAAATTAGTGGAAACATCTTGAATGTAGCTAAAAAATATTAGCTAACCTCTAAATTAACCAAAATAGCTAGCATGTAGCTGAAATATTAGCTAAACTCCAACATATCCTAAAAAACTTTAATAAATGTAAAAAAAAATCCAAAAAGCTGCAGAATGTCATCATAACTTTTCAACTTTACTAAACTCTGACTCCATATAAATTAACGACTAATCCACTATTAAATTAGTCATTGTCCATTTTAATGTTCGATTCGTTGTCGACTAATCGTATCAGCTCTACTTGGATCACGTATAGAAACGCGTTTCTTTGGTTTGTGACTCTCCTCTCCGTGATCAGGAGACAACCTGCTGCTGAAATGGCAGCTGCTGTCAGACCTGCTGAGCTGCTCCAGGAAGACGGTGGCGTTACGCAGCAGCTGCGGCGCCGTCAGCGACGCCAGACTTCAGTGCCTGGAAGCCCTGAAGCTGGCCATCAAGCTCCAAGCACTGAGCCAGTAGGTCTTCAGTCTGATGAGGACGCTTTGAGGTGTTTCCCTCAGTGATCCAGAGTTCTCCTCTCTGCTTCACGTAGATGTGCCGAGTTACTCGTGATGAAAGCCGAGCTGGAGCTGATGCACGAGGAACGAGAGGAATGCAGGACCGATTTGGACCTGGTCAGAAACCTCCTGGAACGCTGCACAGGTTTGTGTGTGCACGTGGTGTTTTGGGTTTTCGGACTCTTCTCTGGTTCTGATTCCTCTTTTTTTCCTGTCAAGATTTTTCTGCTCAGGTTCAGCGGACAGACGTGAAGATCAAACCAAGGAAAGGTCGTCCAGCCAGAAAGCCTCCGTCTTCTCTTCCAAACGTGGAGGACGATCTCAAGAACATCCTGAGCACCAGGTGGATCAGCAAAGACGCCGTGGTGGAGGATGCGGTCTCCTCCCCGCCGTTCAAAGCTCCTCCTCGCAGCTGGCTGTCCTGCCTCACTCACGACGCCGGCTGTGGGTGTCCGTGCTGCTCCGAGCCCGCGCTGGGCCGCTGCACCGCTCGCTGGGCCGCCGCTCAGGCGGATCTGGTTCTGAAGCAGGATCCTATGGAGGAAAGAGTCGGCGCTAAACTCCACTTGACGACTTTGTCCCGATGCAAGAGCGTCAGCAACCAGCTTAAGAGGAGGCTGTGTGAGCTGTTTCCGTCACGCCTCAGAGCCTGCAGACCCGCTCTGATGCAGGACGTCGTGAGCCGCGTCTACCTGAGCATGGCCCTCGCCAGGCTGGAGACGGGGCACCGAAAGTCCTGCGGTCTGTGGAAGATCCTGGAGGCCGGCCTGGCGTTTGTGGATTCTCAGCCGTCTCCCGCTCTCCGCCCTGTGAAAGCCGGCATTCTGGGAGCTAAAGCGATGGCGTCCCTGATGGTCCTGGCTGCCCAAAACAACTGCAGCCCTGAGGAACTCTGCTCAGGTGTCTGGACCTGGAACTCACCTGAGCAGCATAAAGACGTTAAAACGAAGCAGCAAAAGGGAGTTTCTTCAGCAAAGAGCAAAGCAGAAACGGCAGCTTTTAAAGACAGAAAAAAAGTCAAAATCCTGAAACCTGTGATCCACGTGAGCGGCTCCTCCCCTAAAGACAAAGGTCTGGTTCCCATGACTCCAGTAATCACCAAGTCCAAACCCTCCACTGGAGACCGCGCCTCCTTCGACTTCAACACGGCGGTCCCTACGCTGACCTGTACCCCAATCCAGAGGGTCAGATGCCCTCCGTCAGCCCAGAAAGCGCCGAGAACCTGCCCCAAGCTGAACTTCCACGTGTTTGAGGAGGCTTCACCTGTGCAGGAGAAAGTCCCCGCCGTGCCCGCCGCCCCAAAACGGACAAAGAAATCCCGCTTCAAGGTGAGCAGACGGGTTCGTTGTTTAAATTGTCATATTTTCTGGACCACGAGGAGCATCGTTTTATTGGTAACAAAAAGGTAACAGAAGCAAAACAGTTTAGTTCAACCTGATTCCACTATTTAACAATAATTGATTTTAAATCTTCTCCCACAAAATCTTTGGTGTTTGAATTAAACAGCTAATCAAACATGTCGTTCCCTCTCATCGTTGCTGTTCAGCAATGATGCCGAAGCTCGGACAGTTACAGCAGATCTTTAGTCCAGGCGTCAACAGTCCCTTCACATCTGGAGGTCACTCGCCCGGCGCCGCCTCTTTGTAAAAGTGTGTGCGGCGTCTGTCATCCACCAATACAGACGAGCTCCATTTCACTTTTCCTCCAGAGTCACAGAGAACTTTTCTGAATTGAACTTCGTGGAGCACATGTGTCAAAGTCACCACAATTTGGATCAAGAAATACTCAAAAAATCCCAAATTAATCTTAATTTCCGGCCCTCCAGATCATTTATTATTAATGACCCGATGTTATCTTGATCTCATTTCTAACTTGTATAATTTTGACAAAATATATTTTCTATGAGGAGTAAAATTGTAATAGTTCTTTAAGTTTTAAGTTGATTTATTCTGGAATAATATTCCTGCCTTTTTATTAGTCATAAATATGTTAAAAAGTTACAGTTTTAAAGTTTAAAGAATTGTCATTCTGCTAGATTTTGGATTATTTTGGTATTTAGTAAGATTTTTTAGGTTTTTTTTTTTTTTTTTTTTTAGTTCTGCTACCTGCTAACTGTTTTAGCTAACCTAAGTTTTTTTTCCATGTTTTTAGGCCAATTTGGCATTTAGATAATATTTCCGCTGTCTTTCAGCTTCAGCATCTTCAACTATCAGCTTCAGCATTTTCAGTAAACAATTTCAGCATCTTCAGCTATCAGCTTCAGCATTTTCAGCAGCCAAATTCAGCTTCCAGCATTCACACTAGTATTATCACAGGAAATTATATATATCTAGTTCATAATGATGTCAAAAAGTTACAGTTTTTATAAATGTAGTTTTAGTGTTCAGTAAATGTTTATCCTGTTCGGCCCGTGACCTCAGGTGTGTTTTAGGTCGCACAAGAACATTTTACAGATTTTGGACCTTAAAAAGACGCACGGATGACTTTTGAAAAAAGTTGATGCTTTTAAGTGCATAAAATAGAATCTTTCTGTGTCTGTTTATTATCTAGAAATGCTTTGGGTCCCAACGACTCGCTCAAACATCCTCATCTTATTCTCTTTGATTGTTTGGACACAGGTGGAGTTTAGTGATGAAAGTGACTCTGAAGCAAAAACTGAAAAAGTGGACAAAGGAAAAAACGATCTTCCAAAAAGACGAAACACCAGAAAAGCTGCAGCCAAACCCAAACCCGCTGCAGAGACCGTCCCGCCCAGGAGGCAGCCGCAGAGGAAGAGGAGCACGGCAACTTCTGCTGCTACCTCCTCTGAGGACGAGGTTCTGACCCGACTGCCAACCTCCACCAGAACCGGAAGGACCAGAAAGCAGACGTCCAAACATGTGGAGGAACCAGAGTTCATGAGGACCATCGAAGAAGAACTGGACGAGGTTCTGGACATGAGCATCGAGCAGCTGAGAACGTCAGACGCTGAGACTGAAGCTTCCAGTCGAGGTACGAACATGAGAGTGAAACGGTCTCCTGTTCTCTCTGAGGTCTGAGATGAAGATCGGGTCGACGTTTGCCTTCAGATTGATGAATATCTTAAATGCTGAGCTGCTGCCTTTGCTCTCAGACGTTGACTTGGAGGTGTTGCGGAGGGACGTCTGCTGTAACCTGGACAGAGAAGAGTTCTGTGAAATGAGGGGCGGAGGTCGGCCAAGAGAGGAATCGAACCTCCACATCTCCCAGACGGACAACAAGCCAGGTGAGCCGAGCGGGAGGAGGATCACAGGAACAAACGCGTGGAGAATGCAGATTTAATGTTGTCTTCTGGTGTTTAAAATGAACAGAACTGAGAATATTATCCAGATTTTCTTCTTTTTCACATTTTTTAAACTAATTTTCTGTAAGTAGTGGGGCGGGGTCTCTATGATCATCTCTCAGGTTACATTTGATTCTTTTGATCCACTCGGTTCAGTTCAATTTTGAGTTTACACATTAACAGTAGGGCTGTGAACATCAACGAGTTAACACACGTGATTAATCAAAAAGAATTCTTGACACAGATTAATCAAAGAAACAATCCTTTGTTTTAACCCGGCGGTTCAGGCTTCTGTGGCGTTGATGTTGGGTGTTACCCCACTTATACCATTATTACAAAAAATACATATTCAATCAGTTTGTAGTACTTTATTCTTGCTATTTGTTTGGTTCAAATCACTTTTTAACAAAAAGCAGATTATTTGATCCACGGTCTGGTGCCATGTTGTACAAATACGTTTTACCTGGTAAAACATTCTGATTAATCACAACACAGAAGTGCGATCAATCCAATTTTTTTTTTTTTTGTTCATCGATTGACAGCAGTAATTAAAAATAAATATGCCAAATATAGAGTTTTGTGTGTGATTATATATAAATACTGCAACAACAACAAAAATTGATTTGTTCAGAAATACATTAATAATCTACTATATGATTTTAATACATTCATATTAATCTGATCCAGATCACATCCTGTAAATGTATCAGTGAAATAATGAGATTGTTAATATCATCCAGTGTTACATGGATTCTCTAAAGGAGAAGTTCTAACTAAAATGTTCAGATCATTAACATTGGAAACATTGTTCTGCTTCTCCTGGAGGACGTTTCAGTTTGGACACTAGGTGGCGATCATTACATAGCATTACAGCTTATTCAAGAAGAAGAAAAAGTATGACCAAAAAACTTTGTTTTAACACAGAATTTAAAATGAAGTATCAGTTAGATTGCACAAAGATAGAATATTCAGGAGTCGTTAAGGGAATTTGTCCAAATCTTTTTCAGTTGATTAAAGAAAATGTTCAAAATAAATAACAGAAAAACTCTGATGCAAGTAATTTTAGATCAAATTTCTTTAAATTTCCCTTTTTGCCAAAGATGAAAGATCCATTTCAAAATAATTAACCATATTTATCCCTGTAAAGAATTTTAACATTTAAGGTTTAATATTCAAGATAATATGTCAAATATGTAAAAATGATTTTGAAACTCAAATCATCTATTTTATGATTTTATTGTGGTTAACAATTTTTGGGTTGATTTTATATTCATGGCTTTCAAACAAAAATACAATTCTGTTATTTATGTATTCTAATGTTCAATTCAGTTGTATTGACAAATAAAAGAAAATTCAATTTTTGTTCAACCACTTCATTATTTTTGGTTATTTTTTTTATTCACAAAGTCGATTTTTGAAACAGATTCCCAATTTATTTATTTATTTATTTTAATTAGTTTAATCTTTTTTTGTAAATCTCTAAAATAGATAAAGTTTAGCTGGACTGATGTGGTTCTTCCGTACCGTTTAATTTATAAATAATCTTAGTTGAGGTTATTTATATATCGATGCCTTCCAGTTTAATTTAGATTTCTGGGTACAGTTACAAATGTTTCCTTTTCTTATTTTATTTATATATATTTTACACTTTTTATGTTGTTAATTTGGTTTAGTTAATAATTGTTTTTCTTTTTATCTGTCAAAAAGAAACAACAAAAATGATGTTTAGACCACAAATAGTGACTTTAAAAAAAAGAATTCCTGCCTAAGTTTGTAAAGATGTTCATTTGTCACTAATGTATGTTTAGGTTGACCAGGCGTTAGCATTAGCCGTCCTATGGGAAATCCTATTATACGTTAGCATCAAGCTAGCAGACTTTAGCTTAATGTGTTTGATCGATCTCTACTTTTATGGGTCGATTATTGATCTGTTGAGCTTAGATTGATTCAGATCGATTTTATTAATCCAGCCTTAGCCAATGGAGTCGGAACAGAAGGAAATAACGTTTTTTTCTCCCGTCTTTCAGCCGATCTCTCTCTGGAGGAAGTTCAGTCGCAGCTCCGCTCAGCCTGGTTGACCCTCCAGCACTTCCCCTGTCCCACCGTCTACCCCGGCCTCTGTGGGCTCCTGGCTCTGACTGTGGGGCAGCGAGACCCCCAAACGACAGCGATGTTACACGTTCAGTCTTTGGGAGTCTCCAGTCGGCACCGAACACTCAGGCATCTATTCAGCTCTCTCCAGTAAGGCCTGCTTCGTACACACTGTTCGAATGTTTTATCCTAACGTCCTACTGTCATTTGGGATATTTTTGGTTTCAGTTGTTTTTGATGCTCTAAACAAAATCTGTAAAACAATTTGAATCAGTTTTTTTTCTGGCACAGATTTCTAGATAAACCGCTCTCTGATTTTATCGAGCATCTCAATATCGTGACTTTGAAAGTATTTCCAAAACCATAATGTAACAGTTAACAGAAGATTATATTTAACTTAAAATGTAAATCTTTTTACTTTTTTAGGATTCAGTTTTTGCATTGAGAAAAAGTGTTTGAGGGGCAATCTGTGACACTTCTTTAAGAAAGGAGGACAGGGCAAAAACGAAACAAAAAAAACAATATTTATGTGTCCATGCTGAAAAAAAGGAGAAAATGTTTCGTCAAGTTTTGTTTTGGACAAACAAATCACCAAAATATGGAGAGAAAATAGACTCACTCCGATTTGTGAGTGAATAATTCTTGATTTGTAATTCATACATTTTGTATACAAGTAAAAAAAAAATACAAAATACAATTTACACATGCACAAATTAAAATTAAAACAGCTTCAACCTACTTGCACAATTCTTTAAAAAAATACGCACGAATCACCTCTTACGCACACACAACCTCAGTAACGCACAAATCTGGTGATTCCTTTCAGGCCTCAGAGGTTCGTCTGAGTGATACTAGAATGCTGGTTCATCAGAGGTTTCTTATTGTAAATCTTACCTGGTGAAACTTGACATTTTCCTTCTTTAACAGATATTCCTGATACTTAATATAAAACGTCTAAATAAGCATTTTTAAAACATTTATCCCTTTAAAAATACAAGTATTTTCCAGAAAAGACTTCTTCCTCTGCAGCCCCTCCCCTGAAAGCCCCTCCGACACGGAGCTCTGTCCCGAGCGCTGGTCACAGTCACGGGGACAGCAGGCGGTCCCGGACCCTTCTGAACCGAGGCGGGTCGAAGCCGGCCAGTTCTGCCTGCAATCGCCGACCAGAACGTGTTTAAAAAACGCTTATTTAGACTTTTTTATATTAAGTATCGGCATATCTGTTTAAGCAAGTCGATGTCGAGTTTCACTGAATATTATACACAAAAGTGAAAAGAAAAAGAAAAGAAAACTCTGAACGAGCATTCTAGTAGTATTTAATCAAATGTGGACACATTTGTGAGACATGAAGAAAGTCTCACCATAGATTTGTGTGTAACTGAGGTTTTGTGTGTAAGAGGTGATTCGTGTGCAGTTTTTAAGATTTAAAGCTGTTGTAATTAAATCTTTGCATGTGTAAACTGTATTTTATATATTTTTTGATGCACATAATGAATTTTATGAGTCAAATCAAGAACTACGCATACAAAAGCTGCGGTGATGCTCATTGATCTCCATACAAAATGACTTTTTCCTGGTATTTGGTCTGAAGAAAACACTTGATTTCAAATGTTCTCGTGTTTAATGTCCAACAGAGACGGACAGTTTTGTAAATGTTCCTTTCATTTCTCTTCTCTCACAGACGTCTGAAGAAGGCCTCCACGGAGCTGACGGAGAGGATGGACTCTCTGAGTCTGGATGAAGGTTCCCGCGTTCCCGCTCCTCCTGCTGAACAGAGGCGGAGTCAGATGGAGAGAATCTTCTCCTTCCCCGCCGCCGACCTGCCGTCTTTCCCTCACAAACACTGCCAAGACCTGATGGACCAGATCCAGTCTCTTCCTGCAGGTATTACATTTTTCTATCTTTGTTTAAAAATAATCTTGATTTCTCCTCAAACTTTGTTCTTCACATCGTCCTGAGTCAGTTGGTACATCATTTGTTATCATCGTTCCTCGTTTCTGCTTATTTCAGCCTTTCAGACATTTCAGCTTAAGGTGGTAATGAGTCTGGAGCAGCACAGATGACCAAGAATGGGGGAAAAAAAGATTCTGATTCTTTTGTAAAGAAATCAGATCCGACTCTGATCCTCTTTTGATCTGTTATAAGTGTTCCCAGTGGTCTAATGTTTGTGTTAATAAAGCTTCTTAAGGATTCTTACTATCAAATGTTGCCAAAATGTACCTCTGAGTTGTGTAAGAGACTGTTGGCGTGGAGTAAGCCTGCCTTCATTTCCCATCATCCCTTTGTTTACACTCTCTCCCTCTAGCTTACAGCTCCTCACACCCCAACCTAACATTAATAGTTCAACAAAGATGGCGATCAGCCGTTCAGTTTAGATCAGATTCCAGCTCAGACCAGGAAAACAAAGACGTTCACGGATCTGTTCATCTGCACATGGACGCATCAGAATGGAGCAGAGCAGGGAGACTTTGACTCACCCTGTTTTTCTGTCACGAACACGAGCTTTTTCCAGTGGAATGTTTTAATGCTGATTCACAACAATTTGAATAAAGAAATACTCAGAAATTGAGTTTTTACCTTAATTTTCTTTATATATGTCCTCTATCAGAAAAATGTTACCAGAACCCCAAAAACATCGTTTCCATCGCAGTGGTTCTCTGTCTAAAGTCTAGATTCCATGTTGAGATGAGATATGTGCTCATTATAGTGTTGGTTTACCAACAATAAGAATGTCTGACGACGGTCGTGGTGGTCTCTGCAGGCGTGACGGCGTGTCTGCTGTCGGTGGGCGGGGTCAAACCTCTGGGAATGGACAACAGTGTGATGCTGACCCGTCTGGAGAAAGGTTCTGAACCCGTCACTCTCCACATCTCCTCCTCTAAACAGCAGGTCAGACTCTTCTGTTGTTCATTAATTTTATTGTGTCAAAGTCACATGTGTGAAAGTCGAGGCCCGAGGGCCGGATCCGGCCCTCCAGGTAATTCTATCCGGCCCTCCAGGTAATTCTATTTTATTGTAATTAATGACTCGATGTTATCTTGTGCTCATTTCTAACTTGTATAATTTTGAAAAAATATATTTTTATGTAGAGTAAAATATTGGAAGTTATTTAAGGTTTAAGTTGATTTATTCTGGAATAATATTCCTGCATTTTTATTATTCATAATTATGGTTTTAAAGTTTTAAAAGTTGGTATTCTGCAGCTTTTTGGACTATTTTGGCATTTATTTATTAGGCTGTTTTGAAGTTTAGCTAATATTTCAGCTACATGCTAGCTATTTTGGCTAACTTAGGCTTTTTTCAGTTTTTTATGCTAATTTGGGGTTTAGCTAATATTTTAGCTGCTTTCTGCTTTAGTGTTTTTCAGCTATCAATTTGAGCATCTTCAGCAGCCAAATTCAGCTTACAGCATTACACTAGCATTACTGCAAGTGATGCTATATATATTATATATATATATATATATATATATATAGTTTTTAGTTAGTTTAAAGCTAATGGTGGTTAAGATGTGTGTTTTTCATCCTGACCCGATTAGTCGACTATTAAAATAGTCGTTTGTAGCAGCACCAGAGGAAACTCTACCAAACTTTATAGGAAGTCGTTTGTTTTTGTGCTGGACTCCTATCAGAGGTTTTTAAATAAACCTTTTCCTTCTGAACGTGTTCTGTCGTCTTCACGCAGGTCAAAATCAGTCGGCTGCTGCAGGAAATGGACAACATTCTGTCGGAGCAGAAAGTGGTGAGCTGCGTGGCGGAGAAAGCCGCGTGGTGGGAGGGCCGGCGTGCTCTGGACTCCAGAGTTCAGGTGAGACGCTCAGCGTGATCCAAATCGCTGACATGGAAAACCTCAAACGTGTGTTGATGTTTCAGCTCCTGCTGAAGGAGATGGAGGAGTTTCTGGGATGCTGGAAGAGCTTTCTCCTTCCTCTGACCACGGATCCACAGCTCTCCATTCAGACCCAGCTGCTCCATAAAGCTCTGTCTGCCAGAGGAGTGACCGTCAGTGAGGAGATGCTGAAGGTGATTCTTCCTCCTTTCATTGGTCAGAACCGCCCTCTTTAATGAAACCCTGAGTCCTGAAACCTTTCTCTGTCTTAGGCTGTCCTCTCAGCATCTCCTGTGCTTTCTGAGGAGGATCTTAAAAGATTCACTCTGGGACTTTCAAAATGGGACACGGAGTGTGATCGTCTTCTTCAAGCTGCGACCTCACAGCTGCTGGAGAGGGAAGAACCCCGAGGTCACGTGGTCCTGATCCTAGACAAGGTTGGTTTGACCTGGAAGACGCCGAACTCTTCCATACGCACTGATGTCAGAAAGGAAAGAGAAACGTGGACCTTTTCATGTCACGCCACACAAAGCGGCGAGTGTGTAACGTGACTCCAGGTTTAGAACGACAAAGCTGACCGCTGACCTATTAGAAATGTGTGTAATATTTATGTTATGAATGTCCTACCTGGTTGTATTGGTTTGCCCCTCTTAGATCAAATGTCAGAATGCTGCTGGTTGATTATGAAGGTCATTCAGATTTACTTCCTCTCATTTACGCTAATGCTAACGCTAGCTTTCCACGACGGGGATTTAGACTAATTTGGAGTTTAGCTAATATTTCAGCTGCATGCTAGCTGTTATGACTAATTTAGGGTTTTTTTTTGCTTTTTAAGCATTTTTTTAGTTTAGCTAATATTTCAGCTACTTACTAGCTATTTGAGCTAATTTAGTATTTTTTTCAAGTTTTTTTTTAGGTAATTTGGATTACAACAAGTACATTTAGCCTTGGGTGAAGTTAAAATACGTGAAATTAACATCAATCAAAATAGAACCCATTAGAAAAATTTCTGCTCAAATGAAGATTAATATTTTCAATAGAACCTCAAATATTGGAAGATTATTCAAATTTGTATTTAGATTTATGAACAATCTAAGACAGGAAATGAAAATTCAGTTCAGCAGGACGTTCATCAAATCAATATTGTACATTTTTCTGTTGAAATTGGTAATGTTACCTTTTATTTATGTAAAATTAAGTTTCATCTTTGTCGTTCTGAACCCATAAACAGGAAGTCACTGTTCACATTTTCGGCCTTGTTGCCATTTTGTCTGACGTCTCGGTGAAAGGGTCCATTGATTCATCAGATTCTGCGTTTTTTGACCCAGTTCCTCCAGAAGTTGCCGTGGGAAGCCATGTCCATCCTGAAGAGCCAGTCGGTCAGCCGGATGCCGTCTCTGCACTCGCTGCTGGGACTGAGCGTTCAGAGAGAGGTACCGGAGCTCCAGGACTCGTGGGGATACGGCTGGATTCACAGTGTGAATGTGGCTGATCAGATTCCACCTTTCAGGCGGACTCCCGCTCTGTCTTGAGCTCTGGTGTGAACACCAGGAAGGTCTTCTACGTTCTGGACCCCGACGCCAATTTAAAGAACGCCCAGGATCGATTCAAGGAGTGGTTTTCCAGGTGAGTCTAAAAATCATCCGCTGGATGACAGTATTTACATTCATTATTACTTAATCCTGAACTTTGTTTTAGTAAACCGGAGTGGCAGGGTGTGTGTGGAGTTCCTCCTGACTCGGGACAGCTGGAGGAAGCTGTCGCTACCAAAGATTTATACATGTGAGTGTTCAGGACTCGTCTCTGTTCGGCAGGTCAGACCAAACAACATGAATGTGGAATTATTGAATGTAGTCAATTAAAAATGCTTTAAGAAAGTTAATCTGGTGCAACTTTAAATGTAATTGAGACTCTTCTACCAATGAATTTCTGTTTACAGAAGAATTAATCCCATCAAACCTCAGAGGCTGTTTCCATGTAACTCTGACATTCTGGCTTTTTAAAGTCCATGAAAATTCAGTTTTTTGAGTTTTTAACATGTCTGTGTGGCATTTTTGTTATGAAAGAGAACAAATGTAAGAAGAAATTTCGTTTTTGTATTTCTGTCACCTTGACAGTCTAATTTTGAGATTTCCAGTTTTTTGTCTAATTTTGAGTTTAGCTAACATTTTAGCATTATGCTAACTGTTTTTGGCTAACTCAGAAATGTTTTCAGTTTGTTGGCTAATTTGGAGCTTAGCTAACATTTCATCATTATGTTGGCTGTATTTAGATAATTTAGACTTTCCAGTTTTTTGGCTAATTTGAAGATTTTAACACATCTCTGCAGCATTTTTCTTAAAGACATTTTGTTTTTCCAAATATTTCTCCTTCCTCGTGCTCCCTTATGGGGTCCAGATGACCCCACCCCTACAATGACACGTGACCCCTCCCATGACAAGGTGGACAGGATTTTATTCCTCCCTCGGACACCAGTAAAGATAAAAAATCCTTGTTAAAAAAGTTCAGCGCACTTTTGGGGTCCAGATGACCCACGTTTAATGTAACCAACCTAGGATGGCACCAGGGTAAAGACATTTAAGTTGTGGGGTTTTGGTTAAAAACGTCATTATCATCATTAAAACACTCCTGGAAACATTTTTTAATCGTCTGAGGGAGACTTTAAGGGCAAAACACCCGAAGTAGAGAAACGACAGAAAAGCAGCTTTGAACCGGAATAAAACACTTTTCCAGCCCCAGTTCTGGTTCTGGTTCTGGACTTCCTAATGATTTTCAGCTGCCGTCTTTTCTGTTACCACAGAAATCAAAGAACTTAAACACTGGAGCTCCGGTGTTAAACGGTTAATATATTTCTGATTATTTTAATATCTAAACATTTTTTTCTGTTGTTCAAGTTACAAACTGACCAATCAGATGCATCAATAAAAGTAGGCGGAGCCTCTACATCCAACATCAAAAACGTCTGACAGATTTTGTTTAGCTGATTTTCAGTGGTAGGGGTGTGGCTTTCCAACAAACTCACTCCTGATTGGTGAGACTGGTTGCCATAGAAACTTTGACTCACATTGACTTGAACCAATCACAGCTTACTGACACCGTCTGGTTCCAGCATGGCGACGGCCGTATCACATAAATATGGCGACTGAACTGACTTCATTTGGTTGGAGCTGGAAGTAAACAATTTTCCATGGATGATGTCACCGTCACTCAGTCCAGTTCTCCAATACAGTCGATGGTCTTGACCTGTTAGATGTGTTAATGTTACCAAGGAGGAAAGTTTAAAGTTTAATGAGAAGTAGAAGGTCGGGTGTTTGTCTCTGGTCAGCTGAGTGTATAGTCCCTTTTTAAGTGACTAGATGATCAAATGAAATGGGTGTCTATCTCTGTTCTCATTCGGTTTTCCTCACACTTCAGCTACGTGGGCCACGGAGCCGGCGCCAGATTCCTGGACGGCCATTCCGTCCTGAAGCAGCAGATGAGAGCCGCCTCTCTTCTGTTTGGATGCAGCAGCGCTGCGTTAGCTGTGAGGGGCAACCAGGAAGGCCAGGGCATCCTGCTCAACTACCTGATCGCCGGATGGTAAGAAACCGTCCTGGGATCGCCATTTTCCTGCAGCAGAATGTTTGTTTACCTGCTTACATAGTTTATTAGACCACAGAACTTGTTAAAGATCAACTTTTTCGAACAATACAGGATCTAATCTAAAGAAAGAAAAAAACCTGTCTAGTTGTGTGAATGCTTTTGAATTAAGATGTTCAGTAACTACTGTTTTATTCTTTTAGTATTATGCTAGCTGGTTTTGGATAATTAAGAAATGTTTCCAGTTTTTTGGTTAATTTGAAGTTTAGCTAATATTTTAGCATCATGTTAACCATTTTGGCTAGTTTAGACATGTTTCTAGTTTTTTTTTTTTTGCTAATTTGGAGTTTAGCCAACATTCTAGCATTATGCTAGCTGTTTTGGGGCTAATTTAGACATGTTTGTAGTTTTTGTTGGCTAATTTGAAGTTTGGCTAACATTTTAGCATTATGCTAGCTATTTTTGGGGCAATTTAGACATGTTTCCAGTTTTTTGGCTAATTTTGAGTTTAGCTAATATTTTAGCATCATGTTAACCATTTTGGCTAATTTAGACATGTTTCTAGTTTTTTGCTAATTTGGAGTTTAGCATTATGCTAGCTGTTTTTGGGCTAATTTAGACATGTTTCCTGTTATTTGGCTAATTTGGCATTTGGCTAATATTTTATCAAGATTTCACCTTGCAGCACTCCCACTTGTAGTATCACAGGTAATGCTACATATCTAGTTTACTATTGTTTTCAACATTGACAATATTTTCCAACAAACTTTTTCCCTTTTTTATTTTAATGACTTTTCCATCCACTATGACTTAATAACGAAGTCAGATTCATGCAGAAATTGTCTTTAGTGCTGCTAGTTTGGATGGTTTTTAATAAGTATCCTCACATGAAGATCTCTTAAATCTTGGCTGTTACAAATGCTCATTTAAGTCCCTCAAAATGTGCTTTTTTTGCTCAGTTTTTATGTCTTTGTGGGACAAATACTTTTTAATTAAAAATTCTAATTCCCTTCATAGAAGAACCAAAGACCGTGTATATCTGTGAAAAATGATGAAATCTGTTCATTTGCTTTATATTTATGATAAAACATTAACCAGATCAATGATGTGTCTTCATTTAGTCAAAGTTAGCTTTTTAAACGTGACATTTCCTCTTCCTTTCCAAGTTTCCTTCAATTCGTTTGTTTTCGTTTGTAGTCCCTTCATTTTGGGCAACCTGTGGGATGTGACTGACAGGGACATTGACCGCTTCACCAAAGCCCTGCTGGAGTCCTGGTTATCTGCGGGGTCGGGAGCGTCTATCCTGGAGTTCATGAGTTCCTCGCGTCAGGCCACAAACCTTAAACACCTGATAGGAGCGGCGCCTGTGGTCTACGGCCTGCCGGTCCACCTGCAGTAGGACTGAGGCTGCAGCCCAACGATGTTCACTCCTGTCGTTGTTGAGCGACGTTATGGAGTCATTTCCTTTGAACAGATTTTTGACTTTTACTAATGTATAAATTGTATTTAATTCAACTTTTTTTATTTTTTAAACTATTTTTAATACTGAAAATGATTCCAATGGTTTTGTAAAAATGTTTTTAACAAATGGATCACTTTTTGAATAAATGTTTATGGATATTTACTTGTTTTTCAGAAATTATTGAGATGCTAAAACAGCATTTACACTGTAGGAGCTAAAATGATGTGGCTACTTCTTTGTTTTTGGTTTATTTTCTTGAAAGTGAAAAAAAGGGAAAAAGTCTAAAATTGGTCCTTTTGAGTTTTGGTAGAATTTTTTATTATTTGTGAACAAGAGCAGATGCTTTGCATAAATATAAATCATATACTCTCAAGTATACCTTAAGGTTTAAATATTTTAAATCAAAACTGCAAAGCTTCTGATGGCATTAAAATGGGTCAATGTTAGTCTCTAGAAAATATTAGGACCCTAACCTGCGTTATAACATTAAATAAATAATACTAAGCAAACCTAAATCTAACTTTAGATAATAAAGTAACAGTGTCTTCAGGAAGCTAGAACTGACATGGCTTTTCTCGTCCACCTTCCCTCACTGTCCTTATAATTTATAGAGAACAGCTGGAAAAACATTTCTACTCAAAGATCAACATGCAGAAGTAATACATGAAAAAATAAATTAAAAAATTTACCTGATTATATATATTTTCCATATGCTTTGATCGTGATTTTAAAACTCTGCTAATAAAAAAATGTTGAAAAATTCTGTTTAATCAAATAATGGATCAGTTGTACAGAGTCTGTGTCAGATCATTTGATTGGTTCTCTTGAGGGAATGAGCTCTTTTTTTTTTTTTTAGACCAGGAATGTACCAGGAAGCTTGGTAAGCTTATCTTGTGATGAGAAAAAAATGTATAAACTACATTAACAACATAAAATTAAATTTTAAAAGATATATAAAAATACATTTAAAAAATAAACATTTCTAACTGTATTCAGAAATCTAAATGAAATTTGAAGGCATCAATATATAACTAAGATAACCGATAAATAAATTAAAGGGTGAAGAAAAATCACATCAGTCCAGGTAAACTGACAATTTAAAGGTTTCGTGGTATTTACCCTCAAATGTATCCAGCTACGTCACAAATTTTTTTTGTATTCTTTGAGTTCACAACGCTTCAGGGAATACAGATTTTCAGAACAGCGACACAAGCATGAGGCACATGAACCACAAAGTAACAGTCACACGTGGGTACAAAATTATGATGAATCCAAATGATGCACACAAAAAGTAAATAAAGGAAAAATAAAAACATTAAAATAAGTAAATAAATAAAAAAAATAATAGTCCTGTGTGTACATAAGACTAGAATACTAGTCCTCTTCAAAGGTTTTTATAAGATTCAATGAGTTTTCCTCATTTTTGTTACTGATTAATTTCAGAAGTTTGAGGTGATTTTCCACCAAAAATCTTTAAAGGCTATAAAATAGGTTTTTTATTGTTCCATTTACATGTACGAAGAAAGAATTTGGCTAAAATCGAGATTATTGATTGTAAAACTTTGTTTATTTTCGTGTAAAGTCGTTTTTCATCCAATTAAAAACAACAGCTTTTACTTTTTTAAACAAACCTGAAAGATTTGTGAACCGGAAGTACATCTGCCAACCGGAAGTAGTCAGTCCCAGCACGCTTCCAACATGGCGGTGAATCTCACAGACCTGTCTCTGCCGCAGTTAGAAGGACTGAAGAGCCAGCTGGACCAGGTAGAGACCGCGAGCTCAGACCGGACGAGTGACCGCCGCGTCTTTAGAAACGTCTGGACGCTGGAGGCGGGAATGAGAGCAGCTCTGCTGCCGCGGGAGAGGTTACGGTTCCCGGGGGGGCTGTCTGTCTGTGTCCCGCTGTGTTGTTCGACTCTAAATTAAATAATGTTTTTTTTTTGGCTCCTAGAAGACAAGTTTATTTTAAAATTGTCATTCGACTGTAGTGGATACAGAGACAGACAGACGGGTTGGGGAGCGACGTGCAAGAGTTTGTCAGGAAATACTGAGTCATGGTTTGAACATGAATTACATTTGAATTAAACTAGTATTCCTAAAGTTACGTTAATCGTTTTTAAAGCAGTAAAATGTATGTAGAAATGTGTGGAAAAATGAAGACAAACGGAACACAAAACCAAATGATGGACGAAGCGAAGTCCTTCCTTCCTTCTGGACCTTCTTTGTTCCCGTAGATCAGGAGCCTGCAGCCTTTAACATTACATTTGGTTTAGTTTCTTACGGACCAGAACCCAACGAGAGCTCAAAGTCTCACTTTATTGGTGACTATTAAACATTGATTTAGAAATGTAAGTCAAATATTACAATAATTACATTACAACAGTGTCTCTATGTTTATATATAAAACAGTTGTAACTTCCTCTGCTTTTGACAGCAGTTCCTTTCAAAATAAAACCCACCTGCAGCAGCTTTACTCTAATGCAAGACGGTCAAACATGATGTTTTTATCATTAGGATTGTGATGTGCCACCATATTTTTTTCCCTTTTACTCTGAGATATAAACAACATTTTAGTAGAATCTATTTATTATTTAAAAAAAAATGCTAACATTGAGAATAAACTGAGCTTTTTATTGTCATTATCCAAGATGTGAGGCACAAAATCATTTTTTTAAACCGAATTTGTCCAAACCTTTAACCACTTTAGTGTAATTTACCAAAATGAAAAAACATTTGACTAATTGCAAATTTAGAACACAAATTTAAACAACATGTCTACACAATTTCTTAGAGTAAATTAAACTTTTTTTGGTTAGTTGTTTAAATTGTTAAAAATCTAAACAGAAATGACAAAACTTAAATAAATAATCTCTTATTTATTCAATCGTTAGCATTTTTCATTCAAGCCCAAGAGCCACAGGTTGCAGACGTCTGCCATAGGGGTTACGAGGTTGCTGGAGCCTATCCCAGCCGCTGTTGAGAGAAGGTGGGGTACAGCGTGGATCGGCTGTCAGTCTATTGCAGGCTGTAGCTTCTACATAACTACAAGCTTTTTCAAACGGCATTTTTGTCTATTCCTGTTCTCAATGATGTGAATTTTTTTTAAAAACCCAGAAACACAATTTTAATCTTAATTGTCTTAGAGCAACAAGACATCACACTTCTGTTTCAATTAAGACAAATATTACTTTTAGAAACTTTTCAAACCTTAAATTGAGAATCTGAGTAAATAAATCTCCTCTGGTGAAGCCTGTTTGCTCATGTTTGTTGTTTTATTTAAGCATTTAAACTGAGTTTTTCTGAAATTCCTGCTGTTGTTTTTCCAGGAAGTGGAATTCTTGACTTCTTCAATCGGTCAGTTCAAAGTGGTGCAGACCAAATATGTTGAAGCAAAAGACAGTTTAAACGTACTGAACCAGAATAACAAAGGTAGGTCGTGTTTCAATGCGTTAGTTTGATCAGAAATGTTCTTTTTGAAGTGTTTACTTTCCATTTTCCTCAAGAATACCTCTCTTTGGACCCTCAGACACAAATGTCACCACAACAGTCCAGAGGATCACAAGTCCAAAATAAATCAGAACTCTTTGAAGTTGCTGATATTTGAAGCGTCTAGTCGTGAATTTGTTTTTGTAAATGCACAACGTCATTATTTCTGCTGGCAGGGATGTTCCAGAGCTGAACCACAAGAATATCCAAATACTTATTAAGTTTCCAGTCATGTTTTAAGTCCTTGAGGTCAAATGTCAAGTCGGTGTGTTTGAGACTTCAGTGCAGTTCAAGTCTGACCCTCAGGTCCAAGTCTGAGAACAGAATGAAATGTTTATCAAACTACTCCTGTTAAATGAACACTTTCTCTTTGTCTTCCATGCAGGAAAAGAATTATTGGTTCCTCTCACCAGTTCTGTATCCTTTATCTGCATAATTATGAAGTATTAAAGCTTTATTTAACCAGGTCAGATATTAAGTTCTTATTTACAATAACGACCTGGACAGAGAAAAAACACAAGTGTAGATAAAAGACATCACAATACAAACAACAATTTGCATCCTTAAAACTATTCAGTCGTAATTCAACAGCAAAAGGATTACAAACGGTAGAAGGAGTAAAAAAGCAGTTTAGTCAAAATGTGCAAGATTCAGTTAGTACATTGTTTAAAATGCATTTCAAAGTTGGAACTGATACAGAAGTTCTTAGTTTGAGTATTTTTGAAGGTCATTCCAGGCTTTTGCTGCTGCCAAAGACTGGAATGACCCTGGCATGAGCGGGATAATAACCTCCCAAGTGTAAATGAACACACTTCTCGTGGGACGGTTTAGGCCTGGCGTCGTGCGTTCATTTCTCATAACACACTCTTCATCAGGTATCATCCCTTAGATAGTTACTCCACATTAGACAAACTCCAGTCATCATTCTGTGTCTGTAAAAGCCTGTCTTCATTAACCAGTCCTGCTGGACAGATGTACGTCCCCGGAACACTGAACGACGTGGAGCACGTGTTGGTGGACGTGGGAACGGGATATTATGTGGAGAAGGTAAAAGCAGCAGCACTTCAGACCGGAGCAGAGCGGGCTGTAAATCTTCATGTTTCTGCTCCTAGAATGTGGAGGACTCGAAGGAATTCTTCAAGCGCAAAATCGACTTCCTCACGAAGCAGATCGAGAAGATTCAGCCAACTCTCCAGGAGAAACACGCCATGAAACAAGGT
>NC_050516.1:33378243-33389598 GCF_002922805.2 Oryzias melastigma
CCAGCAAGGCCTGAACGCACCAACGCTTTCTGAATGTCCCACAGGAACGCCTGCCAACACTGTTGTGATGCTTTCCTCCCTTTGATTATTAAAGTGCTTACTAGACCTTAAAGTTGGACAGTTTTTTTTTTTTAATATCATCTCTACATTTTTTCCTGAATAAAATGTTTTAAGAAGTTCCAGTTTAAGTGTTTTTTTTTTGTTACATTGAGAGTTTTAAACTGTCTAGTGGACATTTAACTTAATAAATGTTGTTATTGGAATTCCTAAATTATATGTGTCAAAGTTAAAGTTAATTATTATTCATAATTAGGTTAAAAAGTTACGGTTTTAAAATCGTCAGTCTGCTAGACTTTTGGACTATATTGGAATTTACTAATATCTTTGAGGTTATTTTATATTTACCAAATGTTTCTGCTACATGCTAGCTGTTTTGACTAATTTAAGCTATTTTTCAGTGTTTTAAGATATTTTGAAGTTTAGTCATTTTCTCAGCTACAGGCTAGATTGTTTTGGCTAACCTAAGTGTTTTTTTTTTTTTTTTAGGCTAATTTTATATATAGCTAATATTGTAGATAGCTATCAGCTATGGGTTCAGTGAATTCAGTTATCAATTTCCGCATCTTCAGCAGTCAAATTCAGCTTCCAGCATCCACACTAGCATTATCACAAGTAATGCTGTATATCTAGTTCATAATTATGTTAAAAAGTTAAGGTCTTAAAGTTTTAATAATTTAGTTTTAGTGTTCAATAAATGTTTATCCCGTTCGGCCCGTGACCTCAGGTGTGTTCTGGATTTTGATCTCCTGTGTGATTGAGTTTGGATATCTGGAAGTCATGCAGACTCTGCGGTCCTCGAGGTCTGGAGTCGTCTATTCCTGAGAGTTTGTTCCTATGTACTTACTCACAAAAAAAGTAAAAACTTTGTTTTAAGTTGAGTCACATACATAATACGGAAGAGGATTAGGGCCACTGAAAAAAAAAGCCCATGAAAAATTCTGAAGTCAGAAAACAGTAAGTCGTTGTTGATGGTTTAAAAGCATCAAAAACGAAACAAACGCCGTTCAGTGTTATTATGAAAATTGAACATGCATGTTGTAAATTATTTGCTCGATCTAATAATGTGCTGTGACAAAAAAAATGTTTAAAACCTTTTTTGATTTATCGTCATTTAATCCCATATTACACACATTGAAGTAATCAGAACAGTCTGTGGTACACACCAAAATCACACACATCCAAAGAAAACTTGCATAAACTGAAGGAATTACAATTTAATGATTTTATTCATATTTGTGCGTCTTTAAATCCTTGTTTTTCTTTTAAACTGCTGAGACTCATGTGGACACCAGAAGAACGTTAAAGTGATAATGACCCAAGTACATTATTTTAAAAATGCTGCGTCTCCATGTGTGCAGATCTGGGTAAATATTTGATCAGATCTTTATTTAATTCTATTAAATTGGACTTATTTCTATGAAGGTTTGAACTTTGAGAGTTTAAACAAGAGAGAAAAGAGTCAAACTATTCACATGGTCTTTGTATTTATTTATTTTATTTGTTTGTTCTTATGACTTTAATTGGTCTTTATTGTAATTATTAACTTGGTGCCTCATGTAGACTTTTTATTGTAAATATTTAAAATATTGTTGTTAGAAGTTTATATATTTTAATCTGTGTGTAACTTTTTACCCTGTTGTTCTATTTTTACTGCTGATGCATCATCAGGTCGTCGTAAACGATAAATTGTTCTCAATCGACTAACCTGTATAAATAAAGGTTATATATAATAAATTATCTTAAAAGTCAGACATACTCAGACATTCTGTAAACCACATTTTAATACAGATAAATTCGTGCTTTTTTTTCATAAATGTGAACTGGACGAATAAAAATGGAGAAAACAAAACATGTTGAGGTGAGAATTAATTTAATCGAAACCTTTGGCAGGAAAGTTTGGAAAAACACCAGAAAGGTTGACAAAAAAGGTCAAAAGCATCTGGTACCAAATTTACAAAAATAATAATTTAAAAAATTAAGAAAAGAAAAAGAAACGAGATAAAGAAAAACGTAACATCTCATAATGACCACCAGAGGACAGGCTGATTAGATTTTTGAAATGTGTTAGTATTATTATTATTCGGACTAATTTCTATGAAGATCAAAGAGATATTTGGTTATCTTCTATTTACTCCTTAAAGGGATTATGAATGAAATAAACTTTATTGATATCATATCTATACTTGACTATTGATCGAGGAAAAGTTTACCCACCTCTGTCTTCCAGTCCCAGAGCGGATTATTGATCAAGGAACAAAACGAACTTTTTATCGATTATTATCAGAAAACATTATTAGTGTTCCAGAAATCGTCATAATAAATCATGAAACTTTGTTTTTGTCCATTTAAGAATTTGTGGAGTGTATTTATATGTTTTGAATAACTTTATTAAAGTTGTTTAAGTTGCGTTGGCTGACTGGTTGGGTCCAGCCCCGTGACGTCATCGGGTCGGTCTCTCGCTCTCAGAAGTTTCCGTCGCTCTCCGGCAGGTCGGCGGGACCAGACAGCTGTTCCACCCGCAGAGGAACCGCCAGAACATGAGCAGCGCGGACTGAGCGGTCGGTTCTGCTACAGGAGGGTCGTTTGGTTCCGGACGGATCTGGACCTGCTGAGGGTCGTGAAAGGTCATCGGTTCAAACCGGAGGACGGCAGAATGGTGAGAGGAAGGAAGGAAGGCCGGGGGGCGACTAATGCCTGGAAACCAGTTTGTTTTCGGTGTCAGAAAAGTTCGTTTCCTCTATCGCTCGTTGGCGGGAACACCGGTAACAACTGGTCTTATTTGTTCGGTGGCCGCAGCAGAACCGGAACCGCCTTTATCGACGGGGACGGTCGCCATATGTCAACGAACGGCCGATGACTGACAGGTCGACCGGCCGGTTCGCTAGTGAGCCGGTTAGCTAAACTCCCGCCGCTCCGGTAACCTGTAACGTCCTGCTAGATTCATTAAATAACGTTACGTCCCGCTCTTACGGTAACGCTACCGTTTCTGTCGCACGTGCAGACCGAGCGCGTGCCACTTCAGCGCGCTAGCTTACGCACAACTGTTGAATGATTTTCGAGTTTAACGTCGACGAG
The DNA here is from genome assembly GCF_002922805.2 of Oryzias melastigma. Lineage (NCBI taxonomy): Eukaryota > Metazoa > Chordata > Actinopteri > Beloniformes > Adrianichthyidae > Oryzias > Oryzias melastigma. Next base: position 33,381,379 of record NC_050516.1, read on the forward strand.
CTGCTCGATCTACGGTCACCGCGGTTTCCGTAGATCTTCAGGTTTGTCGGAACCGAACCCGCGGTCGTGTTTACATAAACGTTCGTGTTTGGACGTGATTGTAGCGGTTCTAACAGCGGGAAGCTTCGCGCCACGTGCTTCCTCCGAACCTGGAAGTTGGATTTCATGGTTCGGTGACGGAGTCTGATCCTGAGGATTCACAGATGTGATTATCCGACGGATCAAGGTGGATCTGATCTGATCTGAGTGTGTTCCGATGATCAGATTTACTGTCTGACCTCTACACATTTGTTTTGCAATGGATGGTGGCTCAAGGTGCCTTGTTGAAACCGCACTCATGCTGGGAGGCGGGGCTTCGGCACGTATGTGTGCACGTGATTAAAATGGGCGGGGAGCAGCGAAAGAGCCAATCAGGACTGTGAATTGTCTAAACCTCATGTGTGCAATGAGACTATCCCCGCGAACAAATTAATCTTTTTATTACCTTATAAATGTTATTTCTAACGAAATCAAATATTTTTTATTCAAAAATGTACAGAAATAAAGAAAATCGATCTTTTTTTCAGTCAGGAAGACGAAGAGAGTTCAGAATGTGTTTTTTAATAATTGTTAAATTAATTGTTTTTAATAAAACAATAAAACCATTTTTATTTTTAGTACATGTAATCTCACCTAAAAAGCATGTTTGGAATCTAAACACATGATTTTATTTATGTTTCATGATTCAATTTTCCACTATTCATAAGAAAAAAAGTCAAATATACAGTTTTTTAATAATTTTCAAGAAACTGATGATAAATGATATCTAGCCTCTATATAAATGTTTAAAATTTGTATTAGGAAATTAACAAAAACATGTTTATTATTTCTGATTGAGCAAACCCTCCAATTTCTTTTTTCCTTTTGTTTTCTCTCTCTTACTGTATTATATTGTTCTGATCAATCTCACATATTTGGATTGTGTGTTTTTTTTTTCCTTTCCTGAAATGTCTTGAGTATTTTACTGACATTGTGTTTGAATTAAAAGAAGAAAATGTTATTTATTGGTATACAAACCAAGTTAATGGTCAGAATGTACAAATAACAATAAAACTGACACAAGAAAATAGATAATTACAAGGCAAAATGCCATGCTTTGCTAGATTACTGACGTTTTCTAGTTTTTGTTTGAAATGCGTCTTAAGACACTTAAAAAGTCAGAGAAATAAATCAAAAGTTAAAAGGTAATTGTTTTCCTATTTAAATAAATGAATGAAATGTTTGCTCAAAATAACCAGATTGACACCAGAAACTTCCATAAAGTAGAAAACATCCGGGAATGAAAAAGAGGGAATATAAAAAAAAAAAAAAAAAAACTTTGAGTGACAACCAATTGTGAATATTTTTATGTCTTTACCGCTGCAAAAGAGACGTTCTAATATTTTAGATGAACAGAAGATACACGGTTCAGATTAGGGCTGCATATCGAGGATGATTCCCAGATCGGATTTGATTCACCCAAACCTGGATCAGTTTTATTTTTTTAAATTCACTCAAATCAGAAAAATTTTGAGTTTGTACGGTTTACACATTTGTTTAGAAATAATTATCTACTGTATGATTTGAATATATTTATATTAATCTGATCCAGTCGACATACTGGAATATCTAAAGGAGAAGTTCTAATAAAAATGTTCACATGATTAACATTATAAACATTGTTCTGCTTCTCCTGGAGGACGTTTCAGTTTGACCACTAGGTGGCGCTCGCATTATACTTTAGCATTATTCCAGAAGAAGTTAAAAACTGTTTTAGACCACAAATGGTCTATTTTAAAATGTGTTTCTTTCATTTTAGGTGCAAGTGGATATTTAATGCGAAGTAAATGATTTATTGGTGGTTTTTAGGTCACGACTATAATTTGTATTGAAGTTGCAGAAAGTTTTTTTGCTTAAAGGTTAGTTACTAATTTATTTATTTTTATCTTTTATGGGTAAACCATTGATGGTCGATGCTGGAAAGTTTGGTTTTATTAACTTTATATTGAGAACAGATTTGGTAAAGGAATGGGAATTGTTTTACTTTACTGTTAGAAGTTACTCTAAACCTTAATCTTGTATTTGTTTACAATCTGCAATGAGGCAGGGTTAGGAAATGTTTACCATTGACTGTATAAGAGAACTGGACTGAGTGACACCCCTCACCCCTCCCAAACAGGAAGTATCTGTTGGTTCCAAGAAGCCAAAATGTCAGACTTCTATAGAGAAATAACCCGTTATTACTCAGTCATTCTAGTGGTCAGAATCGTCATTCCTTTTTGTAGAATGATCTTGATTATGTTCTTTTTTTAATGACAGATTTTCTTTATCTCGTTATTCAAGTTATAAACTGACCAATCAGATGCCTCAGTAACAGCATGTGATCCTCGCTGGCTCCACATAAACAGATTCTCCAGATCTGATTTCAGTGGAAGGGGTGTGGCCTTCCAACTAGCTCACTCCTGATTGGTGACAGTAGTTGCCATAGAAACGCGACTCGGACCAATCACTGTAGACTGGCTCCAATATGGCGACTTCTGTATGGTAGAAAAGTGGTAACTGAATCAACTTCATTTTGTTGGAGCCTGAAGTCGCCATTTTCTATGTGTGACATCACACTCAGCCTGTCCAGGTCTATACAGTCGATGTTTTCCTGACTCTGGATCCAATCCAACATGTTCAAGACTGAAGAATCAAAACTTTTTTTTTCTTTTTAGCGTGTTCTTATGGCATTTTCTTATGACTGTGCACAAAGCAGAGTCTCTACCAGAGTCCACTTGATCATCCAGAAGTTCTCTAGCAGACGTCGGATGACTCTGGAGGATTTGGGGATTTTAGTGATGTAATGGGTCATTGGTACATTCTGTTTCTCTGAACCACTACTTAAGAAATCCAGAGGTTTTCTTCAGTCTGTGGAAACTATCAGCTAAACTTCTCTTGATTGCAGGTAACGACCAAAGAAGCCGGTCTCAACCCTAATGCCAAAGTTTGGCAAGGCGTCCCCGTCCAGCCCAGCGAAATCCCCGTGGAGACGGAGGATTGTCCGTGGCTGCAGACGTGTCCTCCAGCGTCCGACGTGACTGAAGGTAGAAGATGAATTAACACGATAGAATAAAACTCCGTCTCATCCTAAAGTGTAAACCCAAAGCGTTCTCTAAACTCTCTCATCATCACTGGATGTGGTTCATGAAGAAACCTCCACTCCTTCATCTGGGCGTCTGCAGACTAACGTCTGTTTGTTTAAAACATGCTGATAATCTGAAAATCCCTCATCCATCCTCAGAACCAAAGAATTCTCTTCAGGGTCAAGCCAAGCCCAGCTGCTGCTGCGTGAAGGCTGGCTCCGCCCAGAACAGGTCGCCGCTGTTCCATTGTAACGTGAGAATGTTTGTCCTCACAGGTAAAGGATTCCCCGCCGAGCATGTGGACGTCACAGAGGACTGCTCCACTGAATCCACCGGCAGCGACGTGGACTCGCCCCACAGCGTCTGTCTGGTCTTCGACTCTCACAGTGAAGCTGCAGACGGCTCTGAGAACCAGCCAATGACAGAAGAGGGTTTACGGCGAGCGCTCAAGCATCGGCTGGAGGCTTGTTTTAGTCGGTGAGTGCTGTGGTCAGTGGAGGATACAGCTCTGATCCACGGTGATGAGGTCCTGAAGGACGCTCTAGTCCCGTTCATCCCACAGCAGGCGGCGGCGCTGCTGCTGTGGGATCTTCTGGAGTCCAGATGACCTCACTTTAATGTAAACATGCGGAGGAGCACGAGGGGTTTACCCAAAACTCCTGATGAACAACCACCTCAGCTAAATAAAAACTCAAAAGTTGCTGACATGAAAAAACAACAATATTTCCTCAACAAACGGTTAAAACGTGTTTTAGAAGTTTTTCTTTGGCCTAAAGAACAAACACACTTTGACTTAAGTCCAGTGTTCCCTCACTTATCACTCTCTACACTTTCCTCTAACAGACACCAACACTCAAGTATTTTCTCTTTCATTTAAACTTTCAAAGGAATAATCCAGGATTCTAGAATGAAAACAAAGATCTGATCAAGATCAAGATTGATGTAAACGTGTGAAGTTCAGAGGAGGCTGATTGAATACATCTACAGCCAATCGTATCTCGTTCTATCTGAGGAATGTTGGGACCAGGGTCATCTGGACCCCACAAGACACAAGAGTGCTGAACTTTTTTTTTTTTCTCTTCAATGATTTTTGATTTCCACTGGTGTCGTGGTAGACTTGAGATCCTGTCCAGTTTATTCATGGGATGGACGACACATCAATGTAGGGCTGGGTCATCTGGACCCCATACGAGAAGACGAGTGTAGACCTGATGAGAACCTGCATGCTGCCGTAAAAACTTAGAAACATCTAAGCATGTTTAGCTTAACTCTTCTTTATATTCATGAAAACTTTTTATTGGTGGTTATTCATTTTCAGTAACTTAACACTTTGCTGTGTGTTTGAAGAAAATGCCAATAAATCGCATAAATTGTTGTTTGCAGGGAGAATCTGTCGAAGGATCTGTACCTCATCTCTCAGATGGACAGCGATCAGTTCGTCTCCATCTGGACTGTCGCTTGTATGGAGGACATCAAAGCTCTCACCACGGATATCGACCTCATTCTGGATGTGCTGAAAGGTACGGTTGGTGCTGCTGACTTACATTTTCAAGTATTTCTCCTTTTAGATCAATCAAACTGTCTTGGACAGACTCTGTCTGAATGAATGATCTTCTTTCCATCAACAGCTCTGCTGCACATGCACTAAACCCTCATCTGTTCCTAGTGTCTAGTTCAGGTTCTGGAGAAGAGAAGATGGTATCTTCACATTGACTGCAGTCAAATGAGCCGCCGTTCACATTTCTGTGGTCAAATCAGCATCACTGGATTTTTGGTGTGAGTTTCATCCAATACTTACGGTAGCAGGACTGAGAACGCTGGAAAATCTCCACCAGACTCCACGGAGCTTCTTGATGTGACCACGGAAATGTGAACGGCGGCTCATTTGACCGCAGTTGGAAAGGATTGTAAATCAATGAAAGAGCATTTTGATGTTAGCTTTGATTATTTTATCAAGAACTCTGAGAAACCAATGATTGAATGTATTGATCACAGTCAATAAACATTGGAGAATTAGCTAAAAGAGTCTTTGGTGAACTGGAAGGAGAAAGAATCAGGATTTTGGAGGAAGTTCTGTCCATGAAGATCTTCACTTCCTCGTCCAGCTGACATCCGGATCAGAACCATACGGCTGGACATTACCCAGATTGATGGATGTTTTTATGAAGATTTACGCTAATCAGACAGGGGGATCGGGGGCGGAGCTCCAAAAGCCACGCCCCCTCAGAGGAGATTTTGGAAACAGGCTTCAGATCAACATGAAAAACGGATTTTTAAGACATTTAGTTTGTGGGATTTTGGTTAAAACCTTCATAATAGTTAAAACACTACTGGGAATGTTTTTTAATTAAAAATTGTCATAGTGGGACTTTAAGTTTCCTTTTAAAATAATATTTCATGCAGAAGCTCAGTAAAAACTTTCTTCAAGAATGTAATGTAATAAACTAATGCACGTAAATACCAAAAATAAAAAATACAAATTTGTGCCAGGTAAGCAGTGCTGCACTCTGACAGTAGGTATTTCTCTAAATTGTACAATTTTTTTCTTTTTTTTTAAATCCAGCTTCTCCTATGGTGCAAGTGGATGAATCCGGTAAGAAGGTCCGACCGAACCACAGCCGCTGTGTCATCATTCTTAGAGAAATCCCAGAGACGACCCCAGTGCAGGTATGAAGAATGAAGATACAGCCGCTTTCTGTATCTTACTCTCTTTCAAAGTTCATGGTCAGCCTATCAAATATGTAGACCTTCTGTCCTCCTTCCTGAAACGTTATATCTGTTTTCTCAGGAAGTGGAAGCTCTATTTAAGAGTGAAAACTGTCCAAAAGTGTTGAGGACTGAGTTTGCTCACAACAGCAGCTGGTACATCACATTTCAGTCTGATATGGATGCACAGCAGGTATGTTGGTGAACTTTAGATTCGTTTAACCCTGTGACTCTGGAGCTCCAGTGTTCTTTGATTTACTCTGATTTATTAATTTGAACACGATAATTCCAGTAGTTTCTGAAGGAGAGAAGCGGCTCGAACGAGCTGCTTCTCTCCTTCAGAATCTACTGGAATTATCGTGTTAACGGTTCAAAAGTTGCTGTACGTTCAAATATTTTGTATTTAAGCTTATTGTGTACATTTATTCAGTTTATGACAATCCTACAGGTGAACTCACCATTAAGGAATCTAATGTCAAATCAGCAACGTTTACACATTTAGAAATGACTGTATAAATGTATTTTTTTTATCTTAAACAGGCTTACAAGTATCTGCGAGAGGATGTGAAACTATTTCAGGGGAAACCAATCATGGTGAGTAACAGCCGACTTTCATCAATAGAACATTCGACTCATCAAGACTTGAACTGCGTTCCCACTGAGACTCCAGGGCTGAACTTTAGCCTCGGATCACCGACAGGAATGTTCAAACTGGATAAGCTCGGGTCAAATCCAGCGTCAAATCATCTGTCCTTGGCAGAAAAATGTACAACATACTTTAGGATGTGTTTCATCTGTTATAGTGTCTTGATAAATGTAAACGCTCTTTAAAACTAGATGTATAGCATGTGATGATGCAAGTGTGGATGGTGTAAGCTGCATGTGGCCACTGACAATGCCACAGCAGTTAGCTGGAAATGCGTTAGCTGAAAACCTGCTAACATATTAGCTAAATACCAAACTAGCCAAGAAACAAAAAACACTGGAAAAATGTCTAAATTGGCCAAAAAACAGCTAGCATAATGCTAAGATGTAAGCTAAACTCCAAATTAGCCAAAAAACAAACAAAACAAAAAAAATGGAAACATCCAAATAAAAACAAAAACAGCTAGCATAATGCTAAGATGTAAGCTAAACTCCAAATTAGCAAAAAAAAAGGAAAAAAAAATGGAAACATGTCCGAATTAAAAAAAAAAAACCCAAACAGCTAGCATAATGCTAAGATGTTAGCTTAACTCCAAATTAGCCAAAAATAATAATAAAAAAAAACTGGTAACAACTCTAAATTAGCCAGAACTATCTAGCATGAAGCTAAAATGTGTGTTAAACTCCAAATTAGCCCCCAAAAAAGTAGAAGCATGTCTAAATTAGCCAAAAACAGTTAGCATAATGCTAAAATGTTAGCCAAAGTTTAAATTAGCCCCCAAAAAAGTGGAAATGTCTCAGTTAGCTAGCATGTTGCGAAGATAAAAAGGTAAAAGCCAAATGACCCTAAGAACCCAGTGGTTCCTGAACATTTCGAAGTGTGGATGATGTCTTTAGCTGAAAGTGTGTGGAAGTTCACAAGTTGTTTTTTCTTCTCCAATCTTTATTTACCATTGTTATGGCAAACATGTTTTTCATCAAGGATTCAATGACAGTTGACTTTACAGGAAATAAAAACTACAAGAAAATAAAAAAAAAGAAAAGAAAAAGAAAACTACACACAATGTCTATTTCTGAGGTCTCAGAGTAATTTACATTTTTAAAAAATGTTCATTAGCAATAGTGCATTTTTACTTTGCATACATTTCAAGGATTTTGTGTAATTTTCTTGTAGTTGTTTCTTAAACACTATGAAGACAGGTCTAACTTATTGAAGAATGAATGAAACATTTTGAAAGCCACAACAAATGAATTATAATGTCCATTTGTGAGTCTTTCATGCTGATCCAAATGTGATGTTTTCCAGAGTGAGCTGGAGTTGGAGCTGAGGAGAGAGCCGGTTTAAAGACTCTTTGTGTGTGAACAACAGTAGAACAAATGTTGTGGACGTTCACAAGTGCACAAGGTTTATGAAGGATTTTGGAATTTCTCATTCATTTCCTCTGAGGAATATTTAAACATGACAGTTTCTGAATACAAAAATATGAGCAGAAATGTCCTGAAGGGGCTGAACATGTGATGTCAACATTACTGAAATCTGTGACGGTGTGATTGAGTTTGTGCATGTTGTGGATGCTGTAGATCTTTCACATGATGATGAAGGTTCCTCTGACCCCTGTGATGATCAGTATCGCGCTTGGAAGGACCCATAAGCACTGCTGCTACCTAGGATCAACTTTTAACAACTTACTCTGCATTTCTTCCTGTTTTTCCACTTTACACCCCC
>NC_050516.1:33389699-33400348 GCF_002922805.2 Oryzias melastigma
TTCTAGTTAGTTCAGTGTTTTATGGCCTCATGACCGTGAGATTATGAGATCTGAGGGGATAAGGGACCACGAGGAGTCGGATCGATTGATCAAAACTCTTATTGCAAATGTTTCTGTTTTTTCAGGCTCGTATTAAAGCCGTGAACACGTTCTTTGGAAAGAACGGCTTCCCCGCCGCAGATCCGGCGGTGTACCAGCAGCAGCAGCAGCAGCTGCAGCCTCCGGGCGACTCGCCCGTCTTCATGCCGCAGATGTTCGGCCCTCAGCAGCAGTTCCCCGTTTATCCGGTCGTCTCTCCGTCCTGGAACGCTGCAGTCGTGCCTCACTTTGAAATGCCACTGGTGAGAAATGACCGTCAATGTCTGGGGGGGGGGGTGCTGTCCGTCACATGGATCATGAAAAGATTTGGGATCATTTCAGGATTATGTATAAATGTTTCTTCGTGTTGAAGCTTTTCTGTTAGTAGGAAAACAGACAGTTTGATCTAAGGGGCAAACGGAATGAAATCGTGTCTTGACTGGATCGTTGCATCTGTAAATGTCGGAGAATTCATGTTTCATTTCCTTTTCATCAGAGTTCTGACCAGCGTTGATGCTGAGTCTCAGTGCAGTGACTGATTCTAATGGTAGTTACCTTTACTACTACACTGGTAGGAAGGTAATTTATCATCCAGTTTGGGTCAATCTTTTTAAATCTGAAGGTTTTTGCTCGTACACACTCACGATCCCTCTGATCCGTTTCATGTTTTGAGTAGCATCTATTTCTGATTCAAACCCAGCAGTCGCTCACATCATGTGACCTTTCCTCCATCGATGAGGATGACACCAGAGTGATAAACGCTTCATCTGTGATGAACTTTGACTCGTTTTTGTCTGAAGCTTGTGGAACGTTTTCTCTTGTTTTAGGCTCCTTTTCCTAACGGTGGGTTCATGAACACGTACGGCGGAGCAGACGCCTATAAAGCCAACTCCAGCTCCGTCAGCGGCCCGCGGTCCAGGGGCAGGTATGTGCAGTTTATGGATTTATGGATACAAAATGGTTAGAACTGTTTTAATCATCCAGAAGTTCTATTTATAGCACAGATTAGTGAAGACATATTTATGATGGAGGTGACTCCCTCTCCTGACCGTCTGTCTGCATCAGACATCAGAACGCTCCAAATGTTTCCATCAATGTGTGAAAATGCTGCTGAGCATCAGTGACATCAGTATTTCCTTTTGTCCAAGTCGTGTTTTTGTTTGGACCCAGAAGTCGTATCAAAGTTTAGCCAGAACCTGTAGATGTGATTGTCTGGTCTTCTGGGTTTGGGACATCATGGGACATTATGGGACATCATGGGGGATCATGGGACATTATGGGACACCGTCTGCGCTCCAGCTTTAGCCGGTTTGTCTGTCTGCAGCCCTAAAGACTCCTCCTCTCCAGCGACCAGCATCCCCGGCGTGGAGCTGACCCGGTCAGGACGAGAAAGGTCGTTTATCATTAGACTGAAGTTTTTCAGTCCAACTCTTTCACTTGCTTTACAAAGACCAGCTGGACAACCTGAAGTCTTCACGCTGAATGTTGTTTCCCTGCAGAAGAGGCGTCCGCAGAAGCTGGAGGAGGAGTGAGGACGAGCACGCTGCGGTACGTTTGGTTTGTTTCTCTCTTTGGCCAAGAAAACCGCCTCATGTTCAAGATGAAACCTTCTTCTGTTTCATTTAAAACAGAGACCCGCTCCTGTTATGGAGGAAAGAACGCCCAAGTTCGACTTTGAAGCTTCCAGCTTCCCTCCACTCCCAGGATCTGTGCCCCCCGTCCAGGAGCGTTCTGTGGTGGAGGTGCGCCTGTCTGATGTTGTTCGGGGCACCAAGGTTCCCACCAAGGTGACGTGTGCTGGTTTTATTCTGGAAGGATTGTAAAAAGAGGTACCCACTGAAACCCTCTCTGTGATTCAGGCTGTGAGTCGCGACGTCGGTTTGATTCAAAACTCAAAACCTGCATCCAGCATCCAGACTCCTGCAGCCTCCAGGTACGACCAGCCTTCATTCAATCTCAGAATCCTGGATTCAGACCGGAACAGGAGACGAAACATTTTTTAATTAGTTTCTCTTCATAACGAGATCCACCATCTCACCATCATGAGAAAACAAAGTTTATTTTCTCTTGATCCCAATAAAAAAGCAGGACAGGCCGTTTTCATTTCTATGTAAATGTTTGATTAATAATTGGATGAAGATAATGTAAGAAGTTTGATCGGATGTTATTTTATGGAGAGGAACAGCCTCCTGTGTTCCAGAAAACCAGAAGAAACTTGTGATCATGAATGATCAGCATTTATCGACTCTCTTTATGATTTTGAAAATCTTGTTGAACAGAAGAGAAGCTGTAAAGATGACATCATGATTTTATGATTTTATCACTTCATGACTTTATGACTTCATGACTTCATGATTCCTCATTTGTCAATCAGCTCTTCACATACTAGAGAGCAGGACATCCATCCTTCGGTCCCGAAGACGGACCTCGTGTCCGTCCAAACCGCTCCTCCAGCAGCAGAACCGGCTTCCCCCACGTCCACCCAGGAGGTGACCTCAGAAGAGACACGCCCATCCGCCCCTGATGCAGCACCTGAACAGGTGAGCATTCATTTTCATTACACTTAATTCTCTTACGAAAATGTTTAATTGTGACAAACAAATGATTATTACGGAGGTCTGTGAAGAAGATACGAGTGAAAAGTCCAAAGCCACAGAACCTCAGAACCGTAGACGCTTTCTGTTCACATGAATATAGATCCTTTAGTCTGTGTTCTTCACATGCTGAGCTGGGATTTTGTTTAATGTTGTCATGCAATTATTTTTTTTTGTGATTAATTAATTGTGACCTGTAATTGATCGATTTTTATCGCATTTTTTTTGTTTTAGCTGTAAATAGATTTATTTTGACATTTTTTTGTTGTATTTTTTCTGTTTGACATTGAGATTCAGTAAAAAAGAAAACTAAACCGGAGGTTTTATTAAGTTTTTTTTTTTTCTCAAGTATTATCAAAGACTTCCAACTTTTACTTTGACACCACTGAGTTCTACACCCCCCCCCCCCTTTTTAAATAAATCATTTTTTTTTTTCTTTTAATAAACTTTTGCTTCATCATCTGGACAAAAACAAGTGTTAAAAGCTGAACTTTCACTCTAAAATGAAGCTTTTTTTTAATTTTTTATAAACTTGTCATGATGCTCATCTTCCCCAAAAACGAGCTTGTGGTGAAGCTGTTACCATGACAACGCGATGTACCTCGTATTAAACGATCTGCTTTTGTAAAAAAAAAACAACTTAAACTTAAAAATATAACAGAACTGAAACTCTAATCATTTATTTAATATTTACATTTTTCTGGTCTGAGTGGGAAAAATGCTCCTCCAGGTGTGCAGAACTCAGAGGTAACAATCAGACGCAAAATGAGATTAATGTGATTTAAAAATAATAAAACGACGCACTCAACTGTCTAATTAATTAATTGTGATTAACTCCATAATTTGACAGCTCTACTCCCATCAGTCATGATGTTCTCTTGTAACCAGGAGCTGAAAAAGCTCAGCTACGCACAGGTGTGTCAGAGGCCAGCTAAAGACCCGCCCCCCGCGCCGACGCCCTCCTCACCCGCTCAGCCGCTGCAGGAGCTGAAGGTCAACGCGGTGGAGGAAGGTCATCTGGGCTCCCGGCAGACGTCAGAGGACGGCGGCGATGACAAACGGCCCCCCCGCAGACCGCCACACGGCGCCCGAGACACTCCCGACAGAGGACGGGCTCCAGCCTCCAGGAGGCGGGAGCAGCAGAGAGGCTCCAGTCACGGCAAACGGTTCCCGCCGCCGCAGGGATCCAGACGCAGCGGGAAGGAGCAGAACGCCCCCCCCAACTCGCCAAAATAGGTTTATGTCAATAAAAATGACCTTCAACAGAAACGAGAGCTTTATATTCAAGTATCAGACATGTAAATAGAAAATGTGGTGTTTTATTTGACGTTTAGTTTGATACTTGATCAGAAATGTGCGAGTGGTGGAGCGGTTGGCGCTCTCGCTTCAGTGAGGAGGTTCAAATCCCCGCCGGGACGTCCTGCCGGAGTCTGCATGTGAGGCTCTCCTCCCTCACAGTCCAGTGACGTGTTTCAGAGCTTCATCTGTGACCCGACATGAGCGGGAGGTTCTGCTCAGGTGGACTTCACCTTCACCCAAGTGACTGGGTCGGCTCCCGCCGCCGGTGACCCCAAAGGGTCGGCGGATGGATGGATGGGTCCACATTTTAATGAAACATTCATCTGTCAGTGTTCTGAGAATCCTGATGAACATTTATCTGTGACTTGTGTTAAATCCACACAATCCAGCAAATACGATTTCATCTCCTCAGTTTGGTATTTAAGGCTAAAATTATCATTTTATCACTTAAGTTGTTTTATAGTTCTTAAGCAGGGGTCCCCAAACTGCGGCCCGCGGGCCGGATCCTCCACATTTGGCCCACCCCCCCAAACACTTTCAGAGACATCTCTTTCCATACATCTACATATCTCCATATTTCTCTAGAGATCTCTAGTTATCTCTATATCTCTGTCCATCTAGTTGATCCGACCCACAGAGAACGAGACTTGTTATTCCACCCGTCTGCAGTCTGAACTATGATGGAGAGGAGAGAATGTTGGTTACATGTGAATATTACAGGAATTAATTATTTAAAATGTGGCTTTCTGTAAATCTTTACGTTTAGGCTGTGATTGTTACACTTTTTCCGTTAGCCTACCAACCGACCCCGGCCCCATCAGAGACGAACAGTCATGTGACCCTCCGGAGGAAAAGTTTGGGGACTCCTGGAATGTTCTGCTAAGATTACAGTGTTTCTTGTGGTAAAAGATGGCCTGAGATCTTCTCGTATTACAGAAGTTGGGCTTCTTCAGCAGAAGTGGAGCTGACGGTTTGAGCGCTCCTCCAGATGTTTCATTTCCTCTGGAAAACCGTCTTGTTCATATTGAGGCGGTCTGCTTCTTCATGGTGTGAACGACCCGTCTTGTTGAAGATGCTGAAGTGCGTCCCAGCCTGAATGTTGGTCCCGTGTTTAAGTCCCGTTAGCTCAGTGTTTTACACGTGTTCTCCAGGTTTGACTCCTCCCCTGGAGGAGGGGCGAGCTGCAGACACAGCCGCCATCAGGAACCATTTGTTGCTTGACCATAACTCTCTCTCCGGGTCGCAGCGGTCGTGCGAGGAACGAGTTCAGCACCGGCTGCTCGTGTTTAGAAAATAACGTTTCTAAATGTAATATTGATGCATTAATTAGATTTGTGATCGAGGATTTATTCAAACCAAATATTTATAGTAATGAGTCAGAATAATTGAAGTTTTATTAGTTAAGCTTTTACATGAGAGAAATATCATTAACATTTAGACAAAACTTAACCTGCCTGACTTAAGCTTGTATTATTTTTATGTAAAAATAATTTATTGTTTTTCTTATAGCAGTGCATTATTGTTAAAATGGTCATTTATTTTCGTTATTTTCTGTAGGTTCTGCTAAAGCTGATATTTGATTAATTCTCCCACCATCTTATTGCAAAGTCTAGAATAGTGACTCCAGAATCTGTACATTTGTGCCCAAATACTTTTTTTTTTTTACTAAAGTATACACAGTAGACTTAAAACAAATGTTTTTGTTTGTTTTCATTTGTCCATAAAGTGAGGGTTTGCACCTTAGAACACACCTGGAACACAGTTCAATCCCTTCAGGCTCTCATGCAAAGAGTTTAAAATGATCAGAAAACTGGAATCAATAGATGTTCAGGGCTCCCAGCTGTTTTAAATGGTAACGCTTCTGTAGCTTTGCAGTTTTTTAATTGATTACTATTGTTTAATGGGACGAAGTTTTCACATGAATGTAGTCTGTAACCACTGGTGATCTGGGTCTGTGTCATCATTGTTCCTGTTAACGATGCCTTTATTTTATAAACTTTGTTTTAAGTCTGTGTATTTTTACATCATGTTCGGTCTCAGATCTTTGTCGATTGTTGGTAAAAATCTGGATTTTCTTTTATGTTCATTAATGCGACATAACTGTAGCAAATGACAGGCACTTCTGCACTTGCTTTCGAGGTTTCACTGGGATTTTTCTAGAATTTTGTTTTACTGAGAAATTCTGAATATTGCACATGAATGTCAAACTTGTTTTTCCCATAAAGTTTAAAAAATGAGACCAAAATTATTAGAAATTTGGAATAGAAATAAAAAAAGACAGCAGTGGTTTTAATTGTGGGTGGGGAGTAAAAACTTAATGTAATTTACATTCATGTGATTTTCTTTTTCTTTTTTTTTCTTTTTTTTTTTGTTTGACATAAAAATAAACCTTGTAAAAAGCGCGGGTGTCTGCCGTTTGGTTTGTTTCTGGGGGGATTAGGGTCTGTGATCCAGCGGAATGCATGTCCTGCCACATGACAGCTGTTACACCACATCACAATCAAATCAAACCTCGACAAGTTCACATCCGGAAACGGTCTGAGGCGATTATGTAACTGCGGAGGAACCGGTTCCGTTTGCTTTAAAACCATTCTCGATACCTTCGTTAACTCGGATAGTTTATATGCTTCACTTTCCCGGAAAACCAGCTGAGAAACTGCAGAGAAATCAGATTAAACCGAGAATAAAAATATAGGTTTCTGTCCAGCTCGGTGTTACGTAATACCTCTCCAAATCCCTCCTGCTCTCGCGAGATTTGGCTGATGGAAGTGTCAGAGTGTCAACAACGGACAGGCAGCGGCTCGGCGTCAGTGTCTGGAGCGGGGAGGTGGGTCGTGCGGAGGCGGTTTAAACGCGAGTGAGTTCGGAATTATTGTGTTTTATTGAACGTTAAATTAAACTCTAAAATAAGGAGCTTTTGTTTGTATTCATGAAGTATGTCTCACATCCCCATGACTAGTGCAGTTTGTGAGCGTTAGCATTAGCTTGCTAACGTGTAACGCTAGGTGCTGTTTTGCGAACCTGTAAGTGTAAATTCTCACGGTAAGTTAGTGCAGCTTCGTTTAGCAGCTAGCACGGATATTATCTAGTTGTGCTGGGACTATTTGGTGGCAGTAACGACCTCTGCGGTGGATCTCATGCTGGTTTCTCTGGAGTTAGTTGACTCCTCCGCTGTTATTATTCTGACATGTCAAGTTTGGAGGAAAATGTTTTCCTGTGTGAAGTCCTGACATGTCAGCTCGCGGCCCGTCAGGATGTGGCCCTGGTAAATAATCTATCCAGACCCCGCTGAGGACAGCCGGAGCGGCTCTGTGGTCCAGACAGGCCGGTGTTCGGCCTGCGTCCCTCCCTGCTAACCGTTGGCTGGTGGGACTGCTGGAAACCTTCCTCCTGAGGATGATCTTATTGTCCTCTGCCTCTTGTGTTCTTCATGGTGCAGTAGTTTTTGAAACACCTGAAGACGCAGCAGGTGAACAATGACATCTTATAGTCAACTTTTGATTGTTTTATTAGGAATGTCACAGAAGCTTTATGCATGTATAACCAGTCATTTCCTCTTATCTAGCAGGAAAATGTACATTTGTTTTTCTGCAGAACACTAGTCTGAGATGGGGGATGACCGGCCGTTTGTCTGCACCGCTCCTGGATGTGGGCAGGTAGGAGTTCACATCATGTCTCCTTCTCATCAATAGATCCCAACCCTTTCCAAGCATAAGGGGAGTGGTGCAGCATTCATAAGACCACAGAACAGGGTTTTTAATCGTCGTTTATTAGTCGTTTTTTCATGCAAAATAGGGCTACCACAAACGATTATTTTAATAGTCGACTAATCACCGATTATTTTTTCGATTAGTCGACTAAACTGGGTGTAAAACACAAATCTTAACCATCATTAGCTTTAAACTAACTAAAAACTAGATATATAGCATTACCAGTGATAATGCTAGTGTGAATGCTGTGAGCTGAAGATGCTGAAATTGATAGCTGAAAACAATGAAGTTGATAGCCAAAAATTAGCAAAAAAAAAAAAACGCTAAATTAGCCAAAACAGCTAGCATGCAGCTAAAATACTAGCTAAACTCCAAAATGGTAAATGGCGTATACTTGTACAGCGCTTTCTACCTCCTTCAAAGGCCCAAAGCGCTTCACAGTCACATTCACACATTGATGGTGGCTCCGCTGCCGAACACTGGCGCCAACCTCTCACCAGAGGCAACGTGGGGTTCAGTGTCTTGCTCAAGGACACTTTGACACATGGGTGAGCATGGCAGTAATCAAACCAACAATTTTCCAATTAGGAGTCGACCGCCCTACCACTGCACCATGACCTTAAAAACACAAAAAGGCTAATTTAGCCAAAATAGCTAACATGCTATAAATATTAGCTAAACTCCAAAATAACCTATAAAACCTTAATCAGGAAACTGCAGCTTATTCAGAACTCTGCTGCTCGGGTTCTCACAAGGACCAAGAAAGTAGACCACATCAGTCCAGTTCTGAGGTCTTTACACTGGTTACCTGTCTGTCAGAGGATAGACTTCAAAGTTCTGTTACTGGTTTATAAAGCTTTGAATGGTTTAGCACCAAAATACATGACTGACCTCCTGACCCAGTATGTACCAGCCAGACCTCTCCGGTCATCTGGATCCGGTCTTTTATCAGTTCCTAGAGTCAGAACTAAACATGGAGAAGCTGCATTCAGCTTCTATGCACCACAGATCTGGAACAGACTTCCAGAAAACCTTAGATCTGCTGAAACACTCAGTGTATTTAAATCCAGGTTAAAGACTCACCTGTTCTCCTGCATGACTATTTAAAAGTTTACATCCACACTGTTTATCTATTCTTGTTTTAAATTAATTACTTTTTACTTTCTTTTAATCTTCTTATAATGATCACACCTTTACTATTTCACCTGTTTCTTTTAATGTTTTATGTAAAGCACTTTGAATTGTCTCTGTACATGAAATGTGCTACAAATAAACTTGCCTTGCCTAATAAATGCCAAAACAGTCCAAAAGGCTAGCAGAATGCCATTATAACTTTAACTTTACTACACTCTGACTCCATATAATACAAAGTAACAACTAATAGACTATTAAATTAGTTGTTGACTATTTAAATAGTCGATTAGTCGTCAGCCCTAATGCGAAATGTATAAACGTGGCCTGCAGCTTGTATTACGTCAGTTTCATAGCTGATGCTTTAGTATTGGTACCTCAGTCTAAGTGTCATTTTCTCAGAGATTAAAGTTGCATTTTAATTTTATTTTGTTTTGTTGATTTCCTGTATATTTTGTTTCTGTGACATTTGGAATCTGGATTATTGTTTGAATTGATTTGACCTCCAGAGGGCACAACTTTGTCAATAAAGATAGAGTGGACAACAACAGAGCGACACGGTCGTTTTACCGTGTGCGGATACGAAGTCCATCAAGTAAACCAGAACTTTCTCTGTCATTCTATGAAGAGGTTAAAGATTTAAAATCACAGGAACTGAACAATAAATGATGAACCTAAACGAGGCAAATGCTAACACTTTTTAAAAGTCCACCTGGATTCTGATCTATTGTAAAAGCGTTCCCATTGGTCTTTTCATTGTGATTACGCTGTTTTTAGCTAAAAGCTTGTGTCATTTTTTAAGGACATTTTCTGCAGAGCTGCAGGAACTCTGGATTGTGGGTGGGATTGTTCCCATAAAAGTTTCCTCAGCTTTCCCTTTCTCCCACTAGCTTACAGCCCCCAACCCCAAGCTAACATTAGCAGTTCAACCAAAACAGCGACTGATATTGTAGCTATCCAGCCTTACAGTTTAGATCCAGATTCCAGGAAAACAAAGACGTTCATGGATCTATTTGTCTCCAAACGGATGTATCAGGATGGAGCGGAGCAGGGAGACTTTGGCCCGCCCATTCCAGTTGCTGCATCACAACCATGAGTGTAGCGGGTCGCTACCCACGGTCCGGGACAGGCGTGTACTGCGGACCACCCCACCCCCCGTGCACGCCTCACGCTCGCATCATTTAAATCGTCTAAAGTAGCTGCTCGACAGTTCTCCTAAAGTCTGTCAACCTGAAGCTCCCGCTGTGTGTGGGCGGAGCTTCCGTCAGAGACTTTTCTGGACTTCATCATGGATGACCCAGATGGTGAAATATCAGGTTTATTTCATTTTAAGAGCTGGATAAAAGCATCGGTACACGTCTCCGTTCTGGGTTCAGAGGAAGCCGCTCCGTAACGGGACAGAACGGCAGGAGGCGACAGTACGGCAAGCGAAAGGGATCATAAATCACCAGGAAAAGCGGGCATGGCAACAGTTACTATTTTAAAAATGTAAGTGTAGTTTCAATAAAACAATGAATAATAAAAACATAAAGAACAAAACATAATTTAAGTTTTGTTATAACTGCTTTAGTTATGATTTTAATTTGGACATTAGTGGGACGAGAAGATTTATATTTTAAGGGGAACTCCAGATAAATTTGGTATTTTCAACACTATTTTTAAACATTCTTTACTTTCAGTTTTTGTAGATTTGGTCTCAAGACATGTAAATATAATCAGACGTGTAAATATAATCAGACATGTAAATATAATCAGACGTGTAAATATAATCAGACGTGTAAATGGACCAGAAACTATATGTTTTAGCTTTTTGTTTGTGTTCAAAGTTTAAAGATGT
>NC_050516.1:33400443-33426825 GCF_002922805.2 Oryzias melastigma
TGAGGTACCCAGTGATTCCCAGCCCTAATATATATATATATGAGTGTGTGTGAAGTACTTCACATGTTTTATTGAATATATCTTTTGAAGTCTTTCAAAAATGATTAGACTTTTTCCTTGTTTTTTGCTGTTGTTTTTTTAACTTTTTGCTGATCCGTGACCCTATAACCGCGACACGATCCAAACCGTGAGTTTGTGATCCGTTACAGCCGTGGTCACAACTAAGAACTTTTCCAGATGGCGAGTTTTAATTTTATCTGACCCCATCCTGATTTGAATAAAGAATTACTCTGAAACGTATTTTTAATCTTCATTTTCTTCATAAATGTCCCCCATCATGAGAGAAATGCCACAAGAACACTTTAAAAACACCCAAACACAGTTTTCATTGGAGTGGGTCTTTAAGATTTAACCTCTTAAATGATTATCAGAAAAAGTGAACAAGCTAAAGCAAAACTAACTTCTAATTCATATAAAAAATATTGAACCAATTCTTGGCATATGTTCAACTGAAATCACAAATATTTTCTTTAAACATTTCTTGTCAAGATGACATCAACCCTCTCTAGTCCTGTTTACACTAAGCAGAGGATTATATTAGTAACTGTATTTAACCCTTATAACCCTTGAACACCGGAGCTCCAGTGTTGGTGTTCTCTGAGTTACTGGAACGTTTCAACCGTTAACTTGTAACTGCAGCAGGAGAAAAGCGGCGTGAGGGTTAACTGTTTTTATTGTTCTGTGTGCCAAAGTGAAGAAACAAACATCAGCCGTTTGTTTCTTCTTTCCATTGTGTCGGTGTGTAACTTTGTCTATTCTGAAGCCTTTGTGTCCCGATGACTCTTCCAGAGGTTCACAAACGAAGACCACCTGTCCGTCCACAAACACAAGCATGAAATGACGTTAAAGTTCGGTCCTGCCAGGACGGACTCCGTCATCATCGCAGGTATGTTCCTGATGCTTTTGTGTGACGTCGTCGTTGATCAGAAGACCCCCACAGCTTCCCTCCACGTGTCTGTAATGTTTGTCGCCGGTTTATTCTGGCAGACCAGACGCCCACTCCCACTCGCTTCCTGAAGAACTGCGAGGAGGTCGGTTTGTTCAACGAGCTGGCCACCTCCTTTGAACAGGAGTTCAGCAAAGCACATGAAGATGAACACAAGACTAAACACCCTGTAAGAAGAAAGATCATTTTTCTCACTGTTTTTCATAAAGTCTTCTAGTATTTGACATTTTTCAGACTGAAAACACTTTAATTTTCTCATAAACTGACGTTCCTCGTGTGTGAATTCTGGTTGTTCTCACGGATCTGGAACTGATTTCCTGTGGGACACTCGGTCAAAAATCTGTCAAAATGTTTTTGTACGACTATAACTATAAAGCTGTCCCGCGTGATTGGCATTGACACGACTGGAGATGGACAAACAGTCTGTTTCCTCGGGTTCCAAAGAAATGAAGTCGATTCAGTCGCCATTTTATTTATTTTATTATTATTTATCATTTTACTGCGGTGCAGATATCATCAGATTGAACCATTTTGGGACCAAACGACGTTCGTAAGCAGTGATTGGTCGAGAATCTGTCAGACGCTTTGAACGTCTGAGGTGGGAATCAGCGGGCGTCACAAGCTCTTATTGAGGCATCTGATTGGCTAGTTAAGGAGATACGTCATTAAGAGACACCAGAGCAAGAACAGTTATTCTGACAAACAGAATGATTCTTCAATAGAAGTCTATGGGATTTTGGCTTTCTGGGACCAGCAGGTACTTCCTGTTTGGAAGACGAGGGGGAAGGGGGGGTCGCTCCATCCAGTTCTCTGTGTACTGTCTATGGTTGTTGGAGCATTACGTCGAGGTGGGCGATTCGGCCACAAAATCTAATTTCGTATTTTTTTTCATTCTGAATTCTGTCTGGATCCTATAGAGAATCGCTGCATCAGCCACAGAGCTAACGGCTACACAGAGACGG
This sequence comes from Oryzias melastigma, assembly GCF_002922805.2. Classification (NCBI taxonomy): domain Eukaryota; kingdom Metazoa; phylum Chordata; class Actinopteri; order Beloniformes; family Adrianichthyidae; genus Oryzias; species Oryzias melastigma. Next base: position 33,402,412 of record NC_050516.1, read on the forward strand.
TTAGCAACGAGACGGTTAGCATGGAGACGGTTAGCGGAGGGGGGGGGGTGAGATGAGGGCTTCTCGTGCCTCTTTCTTTCTTTCTTTTTGAAGTTTTGAATTGTTTGTTTTTCCCTTACTTATTTCAGTTTAATTCTCTGTTGATGTAATATTTAATTTGTAAAACGCTGCTCGATATTAAAGGTGTTTTACAAGTCACCTCTTTCTTTCTCTGAACAACCTGCTAGCTGCAGTCTTCAAGAGACGGACGGGATGACTTTACGCTGAACTACAGAAGCTCCAGAGAGCTGGGAAAATAACATTTCAATTTCCAAAAAAAAAATCTTCTAAAACAACAAATTCAAATGAATCGCTAATATCGATATATTACCCAGCTCTAGCATTATGGGTACTGTAGTCCGTATGCATGCTGCGCTGTTGTCTAACGAACCGTTATGTGTTAGAACTGAACAAAGTTGCGTTATTGAGTTGAATTAAATTCAACTTATCATTTGTGTGACTCTCTCTGCAAAGAAATAAAAGACGAAAGGACGAATGGCGACACAGTTCACTACAAAATACACAAACTTCCCATCAACCCCTCTGACCAATGGCCTCTTGGTCCCTCTAGGCATTCTGGGTAGTTTGGTCATATCAAACTAACCGTTTTCTTTAGTGTCATGTTCTCTATTATTTGGTATGAAGATTGATTTATTCAGTGATGATGCGCCTCACACTCCAGTGTGTTTATGGTCTAAAAATGATGTTTTTAAAGCGTCAGATCTAAATGTTTTCATCTTCTGTTTCTGTTGGGATATTTTAAGGCTGCACTATTGCAAACCCCCTCTGAAGTCAAAGAAGAGGACGAGGGTCCTTTACAAGTGGACTCCTCCCCTCCTGGAAGTCCCGATTCCTCCTCCAGCATGTCTGACAACAGCGGAGATTCCAGGGTCAGACGGCCGCACGCCGCCATCATTTCCTGCTTGGTTGAATACTTTAACTCACTAAAATCCATCCATGACTTCATCACCAGGAGATGATCACCAAACCCACGGCGAGCTCTGCTCCCACCCCGACCATCGTGCGTCCGGGATCTCTGCCCCTTCATCTGAGCAACGACTCTTTACATCCCACTCTGCCATCGCCGACCTCCGTGATCACACAAGCCCCGCCCTCCAACAGACAGCTGGGGTGAGCTGCTCTCTCTCCCGGTTCGCCTTTGTAAATGTGTACTAATCTTTGAATGTTCAAACAGGATTTAGAGGAATGATCTTCATCACTGTAGATGTTGAGATATGGAGCCTCACATGGTTGTGTAGGTGTTTATGGAATGTACCAACACCTGATGTTGTTCCAGATCTCCTACGAGTGCATATCCACTGATGAGACATCTTCCTAACGGACAGACGGTCCCTCTTTTACCCAGTCCTGTTCAGATGACTTCAGTCATATCTGTGAGGACATTCTTCATCTTCAGGAGAATTATCGTCCCGTTTGACTTTCACTCATGAAGTGTGTTGTGATTCTCAGCTCGCACGGCCAGTGAACTCCGTGGCCAACATCCCTGGGATCCCAGGACCCCCAGTTAGAGGGGTCAGCAGTGGGTCGTCCTCCCCGTCCGAGTTCAGCCTTCATCCTGAGACCAAGATGGTGAGAAGAGTTACCATGGAAACGCTAAAGAGTTTTCATGGGAGGTTCAGATTCAACAGTTGTGGTTCTGAATGTTGTTTGGGTCTGTGGTTCTGATTGTTGTTCGGGTCTTTGGTTCTGATTTTTTCTCAGGTCTGTGGTTCTGATTGTTTATTGGGTCTGTGGTTCTGCTTGTTTCTGGGGTCTGTGGTTCTGATTGTTGTTCGGGTCTGTGGTTCTGATTGTTGTTTGGGTCTGTGGTTCTGATTGTTTATTGGGTCTGTGGTTCTGCTTGTTTCTGGGGTCTGTGGTTCTGATTGTTGTTTGGGTCTGTGGTTCTGATTGTTGTTTGGGTCTGTGGTTCTGATTGTTTCTCGGGTCTGTGGTTCTGATTATGTCCCGGTTCCGTCGGCAGCGGCTGAAGGCGGCTCTGTCTCAAGGCCCGTCAGCACCAGATGGAGCAGCTGTCAGGTCCGGATCCATTCCGGCAGTCCCACAGCGGCAGGAGCAGAGCCAGCAGCCCACACAGAATTCTGACGCTCCGTCGCCCGCTCAACCACAGGTACAGTTTCTGTTCTGCCATCATTTCCGTGTCGTTCTGCTGGAGTGTTCCTGTTTTTATGTTTGTTTGTTGTGGTTTTGTTCACACCAGACGCGGCCGGCACGGCGAAGGCGCCGAGCAGTAAATTTGACAGGCGTGAAAGCAGAGGCGGCAGACGTGAATTTGACACACCTGCCGCGTTCGGTGTGAAAGCAGCATTAGGATGATTTCCTGACTCTGAAAAAGTCTTCCTCTCATCAGACCCGATTCCTCCTGCAGGATTCATCACACTCTTGATTCCAATGTTTCCCTGCATCACGTCTGACGCGTAGAAACATCTGCTGAGGTCTCATTATCGCCACATTGTCTGTGAAATCACAGTTTTAGGAAGCTAACACGAGGCCGAGCGACTTCCCGTGAATGAGTCGGAGAGAGTTCAGTAGTTCTCAGGAAGAAAGCGTCTTTCAGAACCAGATTATTCTGCGGCCCGGCTCAGACGATCCATCGTGATTCTGAGATCTCTCGAGAAACAACACATGAATCACACTGCACCAAACACGACAACTTTGACCCCCTCCTCATTCTCCAGGTGTCCCCTGCTCAGCCAACAGGGGGCCGGCGGCGGCGTGCAGCGGAGATGGACCCCGATGAGAGGAGGCAGCGCTTCTTGGAACGGAACCGGGCGGCTGCGTCTCGCTGCAGACAGAAGCGGAAGCTGTGGGTGAACTCTTTGGAGAAAAAGGCAGAAGATCTGGCCAGCATGAATGTTTCTTTGACTGTAAGTTCCCTTAGAGCTCCATCAATGACCTTCAGTCGACAGGACTGAGGATAATGGGTTTCTGTGCTGATCAGAGCGAAGTGACCCTCCTGAGGAACGAGGTGGCCCAGCTGAAGCAGCTCCTCCTGGCCCACAAAGACTGCCCGGTCACCGTCATGCAGAAGAAGGCAGCGATGTTGGGTAAGCTCTGTCTGATCACCTCATGCGCACGGATTCACCCTCCACCTCCTCCATCTAATGTTCTGCTTCCACCGGCTCACCTCTCTAAGGGTGAATCTCGCTCTCTCTGTCTGTAGCCGCAGGAGGGGAGGAGCCTAATCGGGACGTTTCAGAGCCCGTCGGTTCTCCGGCTGGAGTCATCCAGCACGGCCCGTCACCTCCGGCGTCAGCCTCCAGCCCGAGGGCCACCATCAACGGGCTGAACGTCCGCGCCGCCGAGGCGGTGGCCATGTCGGTCCTCGCCGGCATGGGGTCGGGCCAGCCTGGAGGGGTTGTCATGGCAACGCAGTCGCAGCAATCCCCGAGATGATGCGCACGGCGGAGGCAGCCAAAGTGAACTGAAGATGCTTTTGGAGGCCGGATGGTTGCACAGGCCCCGCCCACTCAGCCTGCTCCCCTAATGACGTAACCCCGCCCCCCATAGCTTCGGATAATCTGACGGATGCGGCTCAGGAGCCCCCATCCACCCTCCAGAAGAAGTTCCATCGCTCTGCGTCTGTAAATATGAAGAACTCGTGGAACTCTCACTCTGCCGGTTTCAGGGTCATTTCTATGTTCAGTTCTGCTCGTTGAAAAAGAAACAAAAGTCTTGGGAGAAACCTCATGATCTGGGCCGGGCGCTATTCTGACCTTCAGACAAACCAGAAAATACCGTTCTGTTTCCATCATCTTCATTCCTTTCTTTAATAATTATCCACCACTAAAACTACAGCTGTTCTAATTAACGGTGAACAGAGAAAGCAGCATCTGTAGGACTAGTGTATAGTGTTAGCGAACAATAATAATGTGTCATTGAATTACTCTGTGCTGTTTAACAAAGTACAGTGGGGATGTTTGGGACAGAAATGGAGATGGAGCTGCTGACACTGGTTGACAGCAGCTGAAATGGAAACGTTCCTTAGAGCTACGATCAATCTTTAAAGTCCCCCAAGAGCGTTGTTTTATTTAGTGTTTTAATGATGATTAGGACGTTTTTAACCAAAATCCCTCAATCTAAATGTCTTAAAAAAACAATTTTAAATGTCGAAGCCTCTGTTTCCAAAGTCTCTTCTGAGGGGGCGTGGCTTTCAGCGCTCCGCCCCCCAATCCCTCCCCCGTCTGATAATGATAGCTCTGTGTCTCATTAGCTTAAATCTTCATGAAAACATCAAGCAATATGGGTAATGTCCAGCTGTATGGTTCTGATCCGGATGTGGAAGTGAAGATCTTCATGGACAGAACTTCCTCCAAAAGACTGCAGTCAAATGAGCCGCCGTTCACATTTCTGTGGTCAAATCAGCATCACTGGATTTTTGGTGTGAGTTTCATCCAATACTTACGGTAGCAGGACTGAGAACGCTGGAAAATCTCCACCAGACTCCACGGAGCTTCTTGATGTGACCACGGAAATGTGAACGGCGGCTCATTTGACCGCAGTTGGAAAGGATTGTAAATCAATGAAAGAGCATTTTGATGTTAGCTTTGATTATTTTATCAAGAACTCTGAGAAACCAATGATTGAATGTATTGATCACAGTCAATAAACATTGGAGAATTAGCTAAAAGAGTCTTTGGTGAACTGGAAGGAGAAAGAATCAGGATTTTGGAGGAAGTTCTGTCCATGAAGATCTTCACTTCCTCGGATCAGAACCATGCAGCTGGACATTACCCAGATTGATGGATGTTTTTATGTAGCAGCAGTGAAGATTTATGTTAGCAAAATCAGGGGCGGAGCTCCAAAAGCCACACCCCCTCAGAGGAGATTTTGGAAACAGAGGCTTCAAACCAACATGACTTTAAGACATTTAGGTTGTGGGATTTTGGTTAGAAACTTTCTAATCAACATAAAAACACTACTGGGGACAATTTTTTTTTCTTAGGAGGACTTAAGGAAAACTGACAAAATACATTGATTTCAAATCCATCCTCTGAAATCGGGGGTCATTTTTCCCATAAGCCCCAGCCCTCCATCCACGGTTCTACTCTCTTTCAGTTGCAGTTTCCTGTTCAGGCTGACTCTTCCTGTTCTTCTCACCGCGTGTTGAGTTAGCAGACCGACGTTAGCGGTGTGGTAAAGTAAAAGGCAGTCTGGATGTACGTACTTCCTATTCTACCCATGTTCTTGGAGTCATTTCTTTTGTAACACACCGGATTGTAGATGTGAACACTGTTTACCCGTACTCGTGTGCCTGACCTTTTTAACATTTTCTGTTGTAACCATTCTGTGTGAACCCTGGTGACTGCATGGGTCGAGGCGGAAGAAACACTTTGTTGTTTTTGTTTATTCTTGTGTTTGCTCTGTACTGAACCAACAATATTCTTGTTTAAGGAGTCAAAGACAGTCAAATCTGTTTTAACTCTTTAACACCGGAGCTCCAGCGGTTTTGTTCTTTGATTTACTGTCATTTTTTAATTATTAACATGATAATTCCAGTAGATTTTAAAGGAGAAAAGCCGCTTTCTCCTTTAAAATCTACTGGAATTATTGTGTTGACGGTTGAAAAGTTCCAGTATTTTGTCTTTAAGTGTCCCCGGTGATGATGTTAAAGAGTTAAAGGCTCTCTAATTGGTTTAAATCTTTTCAGACATTTCAAATGAGGAAAGAGCGGTGCAATATTTGAGTCCAGCTGCTGAGCAGAAAGCTATACTTGTGGGGTGACCAAAGGAAATGTGAAGATTGTTGATTGTTAATTGATGCATAAATGTGGAGAGTTATTCCAAGCTGTCTTATATCATGAAGTAGACTTATGCAAGGTGCTTCTTTTGTCATTTAATTTGTCAAATACTGTGTATTTTATATGGAATTGTACTTCCCAAGCAGTTTTTTTTTGTTTCATTGTCACTTTTGTTTTATTTTTATGTGGGAATGTTCTGCTTTTAAATTTTGCATTTATTGCTCTGAACTCAAAAGACGTTGGGAGGGTCTGTGTGTAGGGAGTTTAGTTCAGCGCTCAGGCGTCGAAACCTGTGTAAAGTCTCAACTAATGGATATATTGACTCGGGAAAACAACACAATAAATTAATATAAAACAGAATTTTTCCTGTTTTTTGTATTCTCATTTGTACCTTTATTTAAAGAGGCCATACTATAAAAAATGAACTTTTTGAGCTTTTCATTGCATTATACTATTCATTTCTCGCTCCAAAGAACCTCAAAGTGGTATTTTGGTCCGTTCATTTCTGAGTAATCCTCTCAAAACCTCCCACACCCACGAAAACGAGCTGGTCCTCACGTGATGATGTCACAGATTGAGAACCGCCCCTTTCAGGAAGAGTCCGCTCTGAAAGCTCCACCCCCAGTCTAACGCCAACACCCAATTTCTTCACTGAGCTAGGACTGACAAGTTGGGATGTTTATTTTCTTGGGAGTAATTACTAGGGATGGGTATCGGTTATAATATCCAGCAACGATTCGATTCACAAGAGCCTAAATCGATTCGATTCCGATTTTTCCGATTCTTCAATTTTAAGTTTACAAATACAATAAAAATCAACTATTTAATTTGAATATATTAATCTGATCCAGTTCACATCCTGTACATGTATCAGTGAAATAATGAGATTGTTAATATCATCCAGTGTTACATAGATTCTTTAAAGTAACAAGCCATTAAATACGTTCATGGACAATGTTTTCATCTTTTATAGTAATTTAGAGTTTAGCTAATATTTTAGCAACATTCTAATGTTTTTGAATAATTTAATTTACAGAGGAATTTTAGGCTATTGTAGAGTTTAGTCAGTAATTTAACAATGCACTAGCTTTTTTTATTGTTTTTTATAGCTAATTTTGGCCAATTTGTTATCTAAGTTTTTGTTCATTTCGAGTTTAGCTTCTATTTTAGCTACAGGCTAACGTTTTTGGCTAATTTGCTATCTCGTGTGTCACAAACAGGCAGACAGCTGGTTCCACGTGCAGCAGGTTTATTATCAGAGCTAAAAGTCCACAGAATAAGCAGGGTCAGACAGGCAGAGGTCATACACGGGCATGGGATCATCCGAGACGAGAGAGGAGAGGAGTCAGAGACCAGGCGAGGGTCGGGGCAGGCAGCAGGCGGCAGGCAATCAGAGTAAGCAGGGTCGGAGGCAGAAGGTCAGGTCCAGGAATAACCGCTCGGTGTTGCAGGCAGGGTGGCACAAACAATACTTTGCAGTGAGTGACAGTGTGGAGCCAGACTAAATACTGAGGAGGTGATGAGATGATGGGAAACAGCTGACGATGATGAGTCCAGGTGAAGGCAGGTGGTGAGGTCAAAACTCTGGTGAGCGCTCCCTCTGGTGGCTGGAGACGGCAGCAGCAGGTTGTTCCATGACGTCGTGAGGTTTTTCATGCTAATTTGGAGTTTAGCTGATTTTTTTTAACATGCTAATGTTTTTAAAAAATGTTAGGAATTTTAGGCTATTTTTGGAGTTTAGCTATTAGCTTTTTAGTTTAGCTATTTAAGCAGTGTGCTGCTTTTCGGCTAATTTGGCATCTACTGAGGTTTTTTAGGCTAATTTGGAGTTTAGCTAATATTTAGCATAGTGCTAACGTTATGGCTAATTTGTTATCGACTGTGGTTTTTAGGCTAATTTAGAGTTTAGCTTCTAGTTTAGCAACATGCAAACATTTTAGAAAAATTTTAGGAATTTTAGGCTTTTTTGGAGCTTAGCTAGTAGTTAAGCAATGCACTATTCTTTATTTTTTTTATTTCTTTTTTTGCTCATTTCTACTGAGGGTTTCTTTGGGCAAATGTTGCAGTTTAGCTCATATTTAAGCAAAATATTTTTGCAAAATTTTCATGCATTGGGGATTTAAGGTCAACTTTTGTGCTCTTTTAAAGTTATTTAACAAAATGTTGACTCTTATAGCAAATTTAACATTTTGCAAATAGCTTTTGCATTTTCAGCAAATCATTTCAACAATTAAAGTAAATTGCGTCACCATTTTCAGCAAAAAGCTTCAACATCTTCAGTGACTACTTTCAGCAAAAAGCATTGACATCATCTTAGGGAATGCAGATTTTCTAGTTTTCTTCATACATCATCAGAAAAATGCCACAAGAACATGTTAAAACACAATTTTGATCTGCACACTGGTTCTCCCGCTTTATAAGTGACCAGCAGAGGGCGCTCACAGACTGCTGCTCTCCTCCATCACGTCAACGCAATTACCGTCAGTCCTGGTCACGTGACACGCTCCTTTGGCAAGTTGTTCCCATCTCCCACAGTCATGGCGGTGTCGAGGAGTCCCGCAGATGGAGTAAACAGCGCGTCATCCTCCTCCTTCTAACCGCTTTTCCACGCAGGACGCGTCGCATCTGCTGCCCACCGGAACACCGCGCACGTCCCCCAGGCTGCTGCGCTCCAGCCATGGCCGACCGCGGCGTTGATCTGTCGGCTCTGCCTAAAGAGGTCAGGGACCAGCTGGCGGAGTTGGATCTGGAGCTGTCGGAAGGTAGGAAGGAGGACGGTGGTCGGTGCGTCAAAGGCGCAGCTTTTACGCGCCGCAGACGCAGCCTCCCGCCGCAGCTGCATCCGCGCTGCTGCAGCGGATCCGGTCACGAACGCAGAAAAAGTCTCTTCCAGATCCATGTCAGCTGTCGTTGTTGATCTGAGGTCATTGGATCCTGCTCTAAAAGGGTTTCCCGCATCCCGTATTTGGCGTTTCCATCGTTGCTTTCATATTGGTGATCAGGCGGTTTCCCGGTGAGGAATGTGGGTCAACTCTGTCATGATGGAGGCCCTGTGAGTGCAGCAGCTCCGCGGTGTAGAGGCCTGTGACATCCAGCCTGCAGCTGTGACAGGGATCCCGCTTTAAGAGGGACAAGGGTTTTCTGGTTTAGTTTGACTCTGATGGTTGAGCTGCAGCCGATCGATGCGGAGCAGTCCTCAGGTGCCCTCAGGGTGAATGAGCAATGCATGTTTCCCATGGAGCCACGCAGCATCCCAAATGCACCGCAGCAGCTCAGTCATACCAAAAACAAAGTTTGTTTACATTTTTACGTTTTAACTTTGTAATGAATCTAAAACCAAAATTTATCTCAATTTCTGTGATTTTTGCAGTAAAAAATGACGATGTTGATCACATTTGGACAGTTTCAAGTCTGTTGTGGAATTATAATCAAAAATATATATTTAGTTAAAGAAACAGGTGATTTTAGTATTTCCACTTAAACAGTTTTAAAGGTGAATTAATAGAGCAGATTGTAAAGTGGAAAACTACTGGTCAAAAAGGCCACTAAGGGTTAAAAAACATTCCTGATTATCTATTAATATTTTTGTTGTTGGCAATTCAATGTTGAAAAGGGTAAATCAAAGGGCATCGGTGTTAAATGGAGGATTGTAAAATAGAAGAATGGATCAATGTAACACACGCTATGTAATAGAAAGATTTTTGTTGTAAGGTAGTTTCAGATGAATTAGTCTGTGAGTTTTGACATAAATAAGGTCTGGAAACCTCAAGTGGTTCATATTAAGTAATGCAGCAGTTTTTGAAACTGTTTTCATCATGTGAGAATTTATCAATCATGACCACATAACTACATCTGTGAGAAAGAGAAATCTTGTTTGATTAACATGTATTTTATACCTCATATTAGAGACAGTTTGATTATTTTAAATTCAGAAAATCTAAGTTCTGATTTAGTTACTAAAATCTGTAGTAATGCACATGAGCCCGACCCGGGATCCCAAAGGGGTCAAAGCTGGTTCCAAAAATGTATGGATGGTTGAAAAATGTAAAAGTTAAAATGTATAAAGTCACTAAAAATACACATCAATACATAACTAGAGAAGTTGCATTCCCTGTGATAATGCTACTGTAAAATGTAGTTGCTGAAGATGCTGAAGATGTTTGCTTTAATTGCTAAATAATGTCCTGACTGTGCTGAACGTTTTGATACCAATATTCCAGAAGTTTAAAAGTGCACAAAGTTTTTGAAGGATTTAAAGAATTGCCCATTCATTTTCAATTAGGGGGAAAAATCTCATATGTTGCGTAAAACAAGCTGAACGTTTTGACGCCAAGAATCGTTGAAAGTGTGATTGAGTTTTTACATACGGAGAGGAGCAGGAGAATCACTACAGTGTGCACTAGAAAAGTAGCATTACCTGCGATGATGTGTGGATGCTTTGAGCTGAATCCGGTCGCTGAAGATGCTGAAGGTTTTTTCCGGAAATGCTAAAGCAATTTGGGCTACTTTAATTCCTGAAGTAGTTCCTGAAAATGCAAAAAAGATATTTCCAAAATGCTGAATTGGCTAAAAGACTTAAAACTTTGTTTAAGAACTATGAAAGAAGGCTGGAAATTTTGCAGTAAATTTGCTTTAAAATTCTCAATACAAGCCAATTTTACAAAAACAAGTAACGTGTTGCTTAAACATCAGATAAACTTCAAGTTGGACCAAAAAAAACAAAGATGCCAAATAAGCCTAAAAAGCTAGCACATTGCTAAAATACTAGCTCTACTCCAAAACAGCCGGAAAATCCTCAATCAACACCAAATTATAAAAAAAAAGGTTAGCCTGTTGCTAAAATATTAGGTAAACTCAAAAGTAGCTTAAGAGACCACCATAGATAACAAATTAGGCCAAAACATTAAGACACTGATAAGATATTGGCTAAATTCCAAATTGGCATTACAAAAAACCTCAGACAAAATATTAGCCAAAAACTCTAGCATGTTGCTAAAATACTACGTAAATTCCAAATCAGCGTAAAAATCTCAGTTGATAACAAATTAGCCAAAGACATTAGCATGTTGCTAAAATATTAAATAAATTCCAAAAGCATAAAAAACCCCAGAAGATGACAAATTTGCCAAAAACCTTAGCATGTTGATAAAATATTAGCTAAATTCATAATTAGCTTGAAGAAACCTCTATAGATAACAAATTAGCCAAAAATGTTATTATGATGCTAAAATATTTGCTAAATTCCAAATTAGCTTTAAAAAATCTATATTGATGCCAAATTACCCAATAAGCTAGGACAATGCTAATTTAACAGCTTAATGTTAAATTATCTTAAAAGCTTTGACACATTCACACAACGTCCCACGTGGAGAAGGTGAAGCGAAGTCACCTGTTCTGTCGTGGAGCCTGAGACCTGCTGCTTCAGTGTGATAAGGGTACTTCATCCCTTTAACTAAAACCTGAAAACGTGAGGAAAACGATGCTCTGAAGCAGAATACCTTTGAGTTTCTTTTATCAGACAGATAAGTGAGAATGTGATGAACTTATTTAGAGGATGGTTTGGTTTCAGGAGCTTCTAGTTTGTTGTGATTAACCCGGATGTGTTGAGGCTTTTGTCGGATGCTGTGTGGCGTTAAATCCGGCGCTCATCCTCACCTGTGACTGTCACTGTAGTGAAGGGGTCCCCAAACTTCTTCTTGTGAGGGCCAAATAACCCTTTTCTTCTCTGATGGTTTATGGTTTTCAAGAAAGCCAAACATAGCCAAGTTTTAAATAATTAATTTCTGTAATCCTCACAGAAAATTTAATATTAAATCATTTTAAAAACTAGATATATAGCTTTACCTGAGATAGATTAGTAACTGGAGATGTTTAAATTAACAGCTAAAACACTCAAGCTGAAGCTGATTGCTAACTAAAATATTAGCGAAGTGCCAAATTAGCTGAAAAAAAACCTCAAAAAATTCAAAATTAGCCAAAACAGCTAGCATGTAGCTGGAATATTAGCTAAACTTCAAAATAGCCTAAAAACCCCAAATTAGCCAGAACAGTTAGCATGTAGCTGGAATATTAGCTAAATGCCAAATTATCCTAAAACTCTGGAAAATGTCTAATTTAGTCAAAACAGCTAGCATAAAGCTAAAATATTAGAAAAGTCTCAAATTAGCCAAAAAAAAACTAAAAAAAAAATCTAAATTAGCCAAAACAGCTAGCATGAAGCTGAAATATTAGCTAAACTTCAAAATAGCCTAAAAACTGAAAAAAGCCTAAATTAGCCGAAATAGTTAGCATGAAGCTGAAATATTAGCTAAACTTCAAAATAGCCTAAAAACTGCAAAAAGCCTAAATTAGCCGAAATAGTTAGCATGTAGCTGGAATATTAGCTAAACTTCAAAATAGCCTAAAAACCCCAAATTAGCCAGAACAGTTAGCATGTAGCTGGAATATTAGCTAAATGCCAAATTATCCTAAAACTCTGGAAAATGTCTAATTTAGTCAAAACAGCTAGCATAAAGCTAAAATATTAGAAAAGTCTCAAATTAGCCAAAAAAAAACTAAAAAAAAAATCTAAATTAGCCAAAACAGCTAGCATGAAGCTGAAATATTAGCTAAACTTCAAAATAGCCTAAAAACTGAAAAAAGCCTAAATTAGCCGAAATAGTTGGCATGTAGCTGGAATATTAGCTAAATGCCAAATTAGCCTAAAAAACTGGAAAACTTTCAAATTTAGCTAAAACAGCTAGCATAAAGCTAAAATATTAGCTAAACTCCAAATTAGCCAAAAAAATGTAAATATCTCTAATTTAGCCAAAACCGCTTAGGTGGGCGGGCCAAATGTGGAGGAGGGCCGGATCCGGCCCGCGGGAACCCCTGCTGTAAGGGACCCCCTCCTCTCCTCTGCCCCCACCCCGTCAGGTGTAACTCTAGACTGACAGGCCGTGCAGATGCCCTCCGACCCGACCGTCTGCTGGACGAGCGCTCGGCCCGCGCAGCAGCAGCTGGACGCCGCAGTCAGGGGTATCTCTTACACGAGAGCAGCCGCCGCCCGTTCCTCACGGAGCAACGCTGCTGTCGATGCGACTTCCTCGCATCAGCTTTTGTTTTCTTTCCTCGTGAATCTGCAGGGACTGCATGAGTGTAACTGCAGCACATCAACGGTCCAGAGCGACTCCACAGCTGTCACTTCCAGCTCTGCAGCCGCACAAAGAGAAGCTTTGAGGGTCTGGGGGCTGATCGTCAAACCTTCTGGCTGCTGAGCAGAGAATGTGTGTGGGCACGAGCGTCTTCGTGTCAGTTTGTAGTCCAGAGAAGGAGCAGAGACGGCCTTTTAGTCCTGAATGTCAATGATGCTGTTCTCCTCTTGTCCACGTGGAAGAACATTTCTGACAGTAAAGATCTTCACAAACGTGATAAAATAGGAAATTCAGCGTTTTCAATGGATCAGTTTAGTCAACTTGTGATGGTTTGAGTCAAAATGAAACTTCTTCACTCAATAAGAGCAAACATGTCTATTTATGAATAAAAGTAATCATAATGTCAAGAAAATAACATAATTTTCCCTTTATTTATGTTATCATTTATGAAATATCTTCACTAGATTTGACATATCTATGTATTTCTATTTTCAGTTGTGTACTTTTAATTTTACTAGAGCTGGATTGATAAAATTGATCTGAATCGATCTGAGCTTAATAAATTGATCCTTAAAAACAGAGATAGATCTAACGCATGATGCTAAAGTCTGCTAGCTTGATGCTAACGTACAATGGGATTTCCCATAGGATGGCTAATGCTAACGCTCGGTCAACCTAAACATAGATGCTGACTAAATGAACATTTTTATAGGAATTTTCCAAACTCTTAAAGTAACCATTTGTGGTCTAAAACCGTCTTGTGGCTTAAGGTGTAATGCTATAGCGCCACCTAGTGGTCAAACTGAAACGCCCTCCAGGAGAGGCAGAACAATTATTAGAGCTTCTCTGAGAATCCATGTAACTCTGTATATTAAAAATTATTATCATTATAATTTCACTAATACATTTTACATTATGTGAACTGTATCAGATTAATGTACAAATCTTCAAAACATATATATAGATTATTCATGTATTTCTAAACAAATGTGTCTAAATGTGTAAAAAATGTAAACGCAAAATTTGAAATGTGAATTAAATCAAATCGATTCTTTAGATTATTAGCGATACCCAGCCATAGATTTTATTGCTGAAATTGCTTGAAATAAACAAATAAATCAACTTTTATTGCTAAATTATCTTAAGGTGGTATAAAGCAATCTAAGTGCATGATGTTATTTACATTAAAAACCTGAAAAAGTTCCTATTATAATATAAACAAATGTGAATAACTAAACAATTCGTAAGAATTCATCAGTTTTTCATCCTATTTAAATCTGTAGGGTTTTATACCAACTAAAACATCACATTATAATGCTGAATTACTTGAAGAAAACGGACCAAAAAGCTAAGAATGATGTAACCAAACAAAGCAAATGCATAAAGAGCCGCATTGTTTATTTTTAGTTTTAGAAAGGACAGAGAGCTGAAGGATCCTGTGGAAACCCAACGGGCGACACTCAAGAAAACAAACCAAAAACCTCTTAACAAATAATGAAGGTTTTTCTTTTTAAATGCCGTTTTCCTCTGCGTTTGATGAGGACGGTGGAGTGTAAAGAATAGAGTTTAACACATGAACAACAGGGGCTTAAAGGTCTTTTTTAGGTTAGAAATTCTAGAAGTAGAAAGAAAGCATGCTCTTCAGTTTAAATGTGTTAATAAATATATAAAGACTTCCAAGACTTGAACAGGTTTTCCCAGAAGTAGAGGAACCCGTTCTGATTTCTGTGGAGCTTTGAGGACTTCTGTCATTTAAATGTGTGATTGTGCCAACAAACATAGAGAAGTAGAAATGGACAGAGTTATGAATGATGGATAGAATGTTTCCCTAATTATTAAGGGTACATTGTATCACGCTACCCTTCAATAGGAATGTTTACAGTTTGGATCAAACTTGTCAAATTTACCCAAATGCTTTAGCTTTTTCAACTACATTTGACAACTAAACATAGTCACCAAAAAATAGATGTTTACTTAGAAAAACGAAATCTTTCATACAAGGTTACAGTATTTTTTGCCTTTTTGGTCAAACAGGAGAACAGGAGTGAAGCACAGCTAGAAGTCCACAAAGTTAAATCAGGGTCAGAGGTCAAACCCGAGCATGAGGGCATCAGCCAGACGGGTCAGGGTCCAGGCGAGGGTCGGGGCAGGCGGCAAACGAACCGGAAGATCAGGTCAGGATGAGAACGCTCAGTGACGCACAAACAAGACTTCGCACTGAGCAGAGGTCAGAGCTCTGACTAAATACTGCTGGGAGTGGCAGCAGGGGCTGATGGGAAGTGTAGTGTGGAGACCCAGGAAGTACTCAGGTCCAGCTGATGGTCAGAGGGGTAAACGGGAGACTGATTCATGACACATACTTGTGTTTTTTCAAATGTATGTCATTGAAAACCCTAACTAAAGTTTTAAAACGGTAAACTCAGTTTATTTTAGATAATATAACTGAGAATGATTAACTTTTGCAAAAGACTGTTCTTTGTTATTTTTGTCTCTGTTATTTTTACACCAAAAGTGAGATCATATTTAGTGCGATTGAGCTGCTTTTGTCCTTCAGAACTGACTAGAATGACGTTGATCGTGTTTGCGGCTGAAAAGTTACAGCAAATCACTGAACACTGGAGCTGTGGTGGTAAAGGGTTAATTGAAGGCTAGCTCTGAAGCTACGATCACACCACCATCGAAAACGACAATTTCCAATGAAACGTCTGTGGAAATGTGTTAAAACTCGTGTTCGTCCATCACTACACACACTTTAAGACTCTATTTCAGCTCCACTAACAAAACGCATCCATTGAACATGTTGAAGTTTTAATTATTTGAGCAGAAATTCCCTTTTTTCAGCTTCAGAATCCACTGCAAATGCATTAATTGTGTAGTTTGAAGAACATGGAAATTTCCCCAGCGTTAAAGGGTTAAATTAGTGCGTAAGGACAATTTTTCATGTCAGGAGGTCAGTTCAGGAGAATCCAATAGACTGAATATGAAATATGTCTTTAGAGTTTGAATTTTTGCATAAATCACCTTTAATGTATCTGAGGTCCATTTTCATCAAAGTACTTATCAAAGGACCCGTCTGTCAGAGCTGATCACACAGAGGTCACAGAGGTCACAGAGGTCACAGAGGATGATCAGGGAGTTTTGGGTTATTTGTAATTTTGTCAGCCAAGAGTTGATCTGTTCAGTCGAGGAAAAGCTCTGGGACTGTTGGAGGTTGAAGGAAGACGGATGTTTTTCCATCCATCCTCTAAACTCGCTGAATATCTTTTGGAATCTAGGGGTTGCTGGAGCCTATCCCAGCTCCTGTTGGATGAAGGTGAAGGTCATACACCCCCATTTACAACTAGGGATGATTCAGAATCACCAATGAACCTCTGAAGAATGTCTTTGGACTGTTGGAAGAAGAGTCCCCCCACATGAACGAGGAGATCATGGAGACTCCACACACAAAGATTCCAGCTGGGATTGAAACCAGGACCGTCTCGCTGTAGGCGAGTGCACTGCTGTGCAGCCGTTCTCTGAGTGTCAGTCGTCTATCTGAACGATATTTTATCGACAGGAAGGAGCAGCAAACCGTCCGGTTTAGGGCCGCCGCGATTAGTCGACTAATCGACTGTTAAAATAGTCGATTAGTCGTTACTTTATATTATATGGAGTCAGAGTAAAGTAGGAAGTTATAACGACATTCTGCTAGATTTATGGACTATTTTGGCATTTATTTAGGTTTTTTAGGCTATTTTGGAGTTTAGCTAATATTTCAGCTACATGCTAGCTGTTTACGGATAATTTACGCTTTTTTCCATTTTTAGGCTAATTTGGCATTAAGCTATTATTTTAGCCGGCTATCAGCTTCAGCATCTTCAGTAACCAAATTCAGCTCACAGCATTCACACTAGTATCTAGTTTTTAGTTAGTCTAAAGCTAATGATGGTTAAGATGTGTGCTTTACATTTATTTCATGACTCGATTAGTCGACTAATCAGAAAAAATAATCGATGATTAGTCGACTACTAAAATAATCGTTTGTGGCAGCACTAGTCTCTCTCCAGGACGTACTCGGATTCCTCTCAATCTCAGTCCAAACGTCCCATTACTGTTCTGACCTCATAAAAAGCTCATTCCTGGTTCTGACTCTGTGATCTTGGAGAGCAGATCTCCACGGATCAGGATGAGCTTCCATGACCGAGCAGTCGTCCTCCATCCTGTGGCTTTGGACAGTCTGGTCGTCATGCATCCGGCCGGCTCAGTATAAGAGAAAGAAGTGAGAGATTATTGTCCTGCATGCATCTCTCAATCTAGGTCACACTGCATGGGGGGGGGGCTGTGAGTCACTCCAGGCTGGGACTGCTGCTGGGGATCTCTGCTTCCTCCCACCACCACCCAACCAGTGAGCCTCATCGAGTCTGCATTACCTCCGTTAATCAGTGGAACACAGAACCTCAGGACGAGGCTGACGGACATCAACCAACTCTTTACCTTCTGTCGTTGAACACTCAAGGAAACGATTGTTCTTGTATGGAGACATTCTGCTCCACAGATTCATTGAGTCATAATCCTGCAGATTGATTTGAACCCTTGGTTGATGCGATTGTGCATCTAGACGGAAAACCTTTCCTGAAGGTTCGTGTTTATGGAAAAACAAATGTTGGATAGAAACTTGGATTCTTCTTTGGTTTGATCTCAATTCCAGATGTTTGATGTGAACACATTTCTAATTCTTTTTATGTTCAAACAGAAAAAAGAATATTTAATGGAGACTTTTCCTTCAATTTTTGACGTTTGTTCTGAAACTGATTATTTGTGTTTGAGTATTTGTGCGGAACAACGTACTACTGTAGTTCAACTCTATTGTGTATTCAGACTGGACAAGTCCGTAGGTCCGAGTCCGACTTGGTTTGGTCCAGGTCGAGTGCTGAACTTTGCGTTTGGTCTGTATTAGGGCTGCCAGGATTAGTCGACTAATCGACTATTAAAATAGTCAACGACTAATTTAATAGTCGATTAGTCGTTACTTTATGTTATATGGAGTCGGACTGTAGTAAAGTTGGAGTTATAATAACTTTCTGCTAGATTTATGGACTAATTTGGCATTTATTAAAGTTTTTAGGCTATTTTGGAGTTTAGCTAATATCTCAGATACATGCTAGCTGTTTGACTAACTTAGGGTTTTTTTAGTTTGTTTGTCTTATTTGGCATCTAATATTTTAGCTGGTTATCAACTTCAGCGTTTTTATCTATCAACTTCAGCATCTTCAGTTGCCCAATTCAGCTTTCAGCATTCACACTAGCATTATCACAGGTAATGATATATATACTGCTCACAAAAATTAAAGGAACACTTTTTATTGGTCCTGGCATGAATTAAATTAAACCTGTCTGATCATTTTCTGGTTGGTTAATCAGCTGAGAGTCTCGTTAATCAATTTCAGCTGTATTGGTGTCGATGGAATTAACCACAGGTGCACTTCAGTGGCAACGATTAGAAGACCTTCCAAACAGGACTTAGAGTGACAAAATAAAATGTGTCACTCTTAAGTATAATTTGTACTCGATTCCAAAGTATTCATAAAACTGACTGTGAATACTACAGTACATCAAAGCTCATCATGTCTGTACTGAGTCAGGTTTTGTGATTTTAAGTTTGCCTTGAATCCCGACCTTCTACGTGATCGAGTGATGCAGACACACGGATGTGCTTAAATAATTTAGGTGGAACCAGAGTGTTCACACACAGACAGTCATCTGGGTGAGGATCTTCTCACAGTAAAACTCTTGGGTGTGTTCCACCTTCCAGAACTCTCTCCTCTGATGATTCTGGTCCGTCTCTAACCCGTTTGGTTCTGTTCTGTCGTGGGAGGAGAGACCAATATGGAGTGTTTGGGTCACTGTTCTCCCCACTGAAATATTAAACACATCCTGCAGCATGTCCTCCATCTTCCTTGTTTTCATCACTTTCTGTTTGGAGACAGACCAGCTGATTCCTCTTCATCTTCAGATTCATAACTTCATTTATGAACTGTAAATGTTAAATCTTCTGAAAGATAACGCAGTCTCTCCAATAGAACCTCTCATTTCACCTGACAGGGTCCCACCTCGTACTTTAGTACTTCAATCTTTTCTTGACCTTGTCCGTCATGCTGGCATCGATCCTTCACTTTAACATGGTTCCTATGGAAACGGGGCACACAAGTCTGTTGTGATCAGGACATTCCTTCTAATAGATGGATGCTTAACCACAACCCTCATACACACACGCTCTCTTTTTTCTAACCCGATGGACTCATTGGAAGCAGACATTGAAGCAAAAAGTCGAGACTTGAGTGAGAAAGACCTGAACAAACAGAAGTCTGAGGTACGAGTGTCACTTCCCTCGCTGTGGAGTCTTGGTTTGTGCTGACGAGTCCTCAGCTCAGTCAGGACTACGTCGTGAAGAAGCCATCTCTTTGTTCTCATTGACGGCGACTCTAAACCAGTTTCACTGATGGTTAAAGTACGGTGGCCCTGAGGGGCAAATCACACCATCAACAAATCACTCAACACAGAAAGATTTTAAAGATCCCAACAGGAAAGTAAAAAAGGAAAACAAATATGAGAAAAACATGAGATTTTAGGGAAAAAAATCAGAAAACTAAATTAATTTCCAGAAAGCAAAATAAACACGAAGAGAAATCGGAAAAGGTGAAGGAGATCACTGATTGGAGGATGACATTCGTCCATCATTTTAACTGAAAGTTGATTGGCTGAAAGCGATACTTGAAATCATCATCCAATCAGCAATGACCCACAACACATTCCTGTTTTTTATTGTTTTTCATTTTTGAACATTTTGTTTGGTTTTCGGGGAAAATGTTCTTTTGTTTTCTAAAATGTATTTTCATTTTAGTTTTTGTGTTTTAGTTTCTGAAATTTAGATTTGTTTTGTAAAATGCAATGCTGTATTTTAATATAAGTTTTTCTTTTTCTTTATTTTTTTTTTGTGATCTTTAGAATGTTTTCGTGTCGAGCGATTTGTTGATGTAACTTTCACTTCCGGGTCTCCGGATTAAAGCCAGTGGATCCATTTTGCTCCGTAGATTCTCTGAGGTGTTCCTGATGGACGTCTGTGGTTTAGACGCCGTCTGATCTTCTGCTGCTTTCAGCTTTAAGTCAACATTAGTGATGAGGGACTTTAGGTCACAATGTAGAAGTCTGTTGAAGGTTAAGAACTTTCTATCAAAATGTCAGACACTTTAACACGAGTCCTGGAGTTTATTCCAATAACTTAATCTTAAAGAACTCATTTTAAAAAGAACTCTTGAGTCAACAAAAACGTTGGTCCAAATTGTTTATGGAACAGAAACAAACCGAAGTTTCGTAGAATCTAGATGGATAATTCTGGACAAACTGTTTAACAATTAAAAAAGGACTTTCATTAAATCTCTAAACTTCTAAACAAAACTTCCACTTTGTTCTTCATGTTTTACACGTACAACAGTCACAGAACGTCTGACTTAGAATCACTTCTGTTCATTTAAAAGGTTCCTGTCAAAAAGGTAAATCCATCGGATTGATCTTTAGATTGAAGAATATCCGACAGCAAAAAGAAAAGTTTAGCAATCTTTTTACTTTGACTTTAAAATACATCAAACGGAATGAAAGATTTAGTGTTTCCATCTTTTACGTTTAGCATTAAAATGTAAATAGTTGAAAACTAATAGGATCTGGTGGATGTTTGTTGAATATTTCAAATAAAATTATATTTAATTTCAATTATGTTTCTTCTGATCTACGGCTTAAACTACGTATTTGGTGCTCTTAAATTTAAAAGAAAATTCGTTTCATTTGTTTTACAACACATTTGTCATTATAGTAAAACTACTTTTTATAAAAGAATGACTTACTGGCCTCAATACCTATTATAAATTGGTGCTTTGCGGCTCTCGCTGGTTTTTGCCTGTAAGAAACTGAAGGTTGCTGACCTCTGACCTCTGCCCTCTACTCTACCCCGACAGCATCACAGACGTTCGCTTCTTTTCTGCCTCACCAGCCTTTCTCCTCTCTGCTCAGCCGCTCTGTGGGATCTGCTGCGATGAGGATGAAGGCATTTCCTTCATTGATCCACAGAAGGATCTTTACAGAGGAAGTGTGTGGAGTCTCCTCCTGAAAGCTGACACGCTTCTCCGCCTGCGTGGATCTACACTCCTTCTCCCAACTGTCAGCCTTTGGTTTCTTTGGCCTGAAGCTTTTGAGGTTGTTTCAGGTTCTCCAGTCACACCCAAACCTCTCTGTGTGCTGAGGATAAAACAGACGCTAGTATGCGGAAGAGGCTCGCCCTCCCGCTCACTCACCTGTCTGCTTTTGTTGTGTCGATGCTGCTGTGGAACCTTTTTCAAATTGAGCCTAATGATTGTGTTGGAGCGATCCTCATTCATCCTGGTCCTGACTTTGACACACCCTGTTTGTGTTTCAGAGGAGATCGTGTGCGTGTCTGTTTGACTCCAAACGTAACAGTTTTATTTTCTCATTCAAAAAGATGCAAACTTTTTCCTCAGAATATTGCTGCAGTAATGTATTTAAGAAACCCAGACTGACTTAGATGAACTGAAACTATGGAGACAAAACAGACTCACCCAGAGCGTAACTCTGTTTGTGGGTATCTTTGTGCGTCCATATTCTTGATTTGTTACTCATGCAATACATTTTGTGCAAAAGTACAAAAATTATTAAATTTGAAAAATGCAAAATACAATTTACACAAATTAAAACTACAACAGCTTGAAACTAACTTTAAACACAAATGTTTTAAAATTATGCAGAAATCTCTTGTTACACACAAAAAAACACATTTACGCACAAATCTGCGTTGAGACGTTTTTTTATGTCTCCAAGATTCGTCCATAAGTGATGCGTTCAAGCACTGGTAGAACGCTGGGTCACCAGAGTTTTCTTATCAGCGTCTATGAACATAAATTGTGAGTTTTATTTGGTGAAAACTTGACTTTTTCCCACTTTGTTAAACAGATATTCCTGATAATTAAAACATCAGATTTGTGGGTAAATGTGTTTTTTTATGTGTACGTGACAAACAATTTGTGCATAATTTTTAAAGATTTGAGCGTAATTTAGTTTCAGCCTGTTGTGATTTTAATTTGTGCATTTGTAAATAGAATTTTGCATTTTTCTGAATGTCATAATTTTTGTTTTATTGCGCAAAATGTTTTGTATGAGCTAAAAATCAAGAATTACACCCACAGATCAGGGTGAGTCTATTTTCCTTCCATAATAGTCAGGCTGTTGTTTGTTCAAGAGAAGAATACTCAGATTAACTCTCCGGTATCAGGGCAAATTGTTTCTAAAAGTGTTGAAATATTTATATTTTCATCTCTATCTGTAAAAAAAAAGAATATATTGTAAAAAATACTCAGTGGAGTAAAAAAACCCAAAAAAATGAACTTGCAGTATGCAGAGTTCCTGGTTTTGTGGATTTAAAATTATAGCAGCTCTCCAAAATACTGTAATACTGCTTGTATTTTTGGTATTTATACACTTTATATATTTTGAAATATTGAGCAAAATATGTCCCATAAGAAATGAATGAGAAAGTCTTTAAAGTTCAAAATGTTGAGTAGATTAGCAACATTTTTGGCAACACTAAAGTTTTTGGCTAATTGTGTTATCTTCTGGGGTTTTTGAGGCTAATTCAGGCATGTTTTCACATTTTTAGGCCCAGTTTTTAGGTTTCTATTTTAGCAACAGGCTAACATTTTTTTTGACCAATTTACTTTTCTAAGGAATGTTTTGGCAATTTTGCAGTCTAGCTAGTATTTTAGCAATATGCTAGCTTTTCTTTTGGCTAGTTTGGAATCTACTAAGGTTTTTTTATTCTAATTTGGAGTTTAGCTTCTATTTTAGCAACAGGCTAACGTTTTTGGCTAATTTAGTTTACTGAGGAATTTTAGGGTATTTTGGAGTTTAGCTAGTTCAGCTAATTTAACATCTGCTCAGGTTTTGGGGGCTAATTTGGAGTTTTGCTCATATTTAAGTAACAACCTAAATATATTGCAAATTTGGCATTTATATTTCTAGAAATTTTTCAGAAATTTAGGTCAACTTCAGCGCTCCTTCATTGACAAAATTTCCAGTCTTTTAGGAAATTTGACATTTTCATCAAATCCCTTCAGCAGTTAAATTGTGTTGTCACCATTTTCAGCGAAAAGCTTCAGCATCATTAGCGACTATTTTCCTCAGAAAGTGTTCACACTGGTATTATCGCAGGTTGGAACCTTTCTGTTACTTAAACTGGTGCTGGTGTCACATTTGTCAGGAGTTGAAGCTGCTTCTAGAAGACCGAGGCGGAGCGAGAAGCAGAGAAGACGCGTCGACGGTTTCCTCTTTACTCCTCAGACGCGCGTGAGAGCGGAGGAGGAGGAAGTCGTACCAGATTTCAAATGACCTGGAGATAGAAAGTCTGACTTTTGAACCAGACTGAAAGCGGAGACCTGTGGCGGTTTCTATCGAAACTGTGACTCCCGCCTGCATGGCGGAGGGAGGTTCATGGTGAGGGTTAACAAAGGAGGCGGCCTTCTTCTGGAGGAGCTGTGCTTTGCCTTCCGAGCAGTTTCCCCCAGCTCAGCACTTTCAGCTGGGGGGGTTCAGCCTTTCTACAGCTCATTTCCCTCCAGACTCAGAGCTCCGTCTCTGCAGGAGAGTCCTTTAGCAGACGCTTCACCGTCGACCTCTGACATGAAACACATACAGAAACAGGAGTTTTAAATCATCCAGATGGAACAGTGATTACCGTGAGATTCATTTAATGCCATGATACCCCCCCCCGCTCTCTGTGTTTCTGCAGAGAAACGACATGTTCACATAGGCTAAAAATACACCATGTGACTGAGCACAGCCAACCGTACCGTTCATGCATTACTTATGGAAGCGCTCGCTCTTCTATCAGAGAAAAAGCTTCCCGGTCGCTCCGGCTGGTTTTATGTTTTCAGCTATTTCCTGGTGTTTGCAGCTGAGCAGCATCATGGAGTTCTGCTCATGTTGAACCTTTCAGTCATTTAAGAAATCCACCAAAATTCAGGTGAGAGATAAAATGCTCAAATTTCGTTTTTATATTTATTTCTGTAAGATCACAGAACCTTATCTGAATAAAGAAAGATCCGATGTGTGACACTCCTGCCTTAAATCAAGGACTGCTTGTCTTGTGATCAGCAGACGTGTTTTTCAAAGCTGCAGTCAAACACTAAAGTTCGAACAGAGAAGGACGGTTTGCTTCTCTAAAGAAAGAACAGCAAAGTATGAAGCAATCATGATAAACTCACAGAACCGATGTTCCTGTCTGTAGTTTTCTGTTACGGAGACGTCGTCTCTAAACTCAGACGTAGAAACTTCCTGAGTTTAATTCTGAGAAAGTTGGAAAGTCCCAGCAGGAATCCGAATCAGCTAATCTTGGATCTGGTGGAGCATGGGGAGATGCAGATGGCGGTCGTCCATCCTGCT
>NC_050516.1:33427442-33444097 GCF_002922805.2 Oryzias melastigma
CCTCTATCTGAGTCCAGAGGAGCTCCCTCTTGTTTTCCGTCTTCATGGAAACTGGAGCTGAGCCTCACGTCTGATCCCTGGAGATTACCTCTGTGGGCATCCATCTGTTTTCCTCCTCTTCCTCGCTACTCTGCTCACCTGTGTCTCAGTCTTTGTAGCCAAACTAAGTCTGGTGCTGTTTTTACCAGAAGTTTCTCTCTAAAGTAGAACGTTTGATAGAACTGTTACAGATCAAGGCATAAATCAACAGTTTTTCTCTCGTCACCAATGGATTCTTTAGGGTCTTAATGAACGTTTCTGTCTTGTTTCAAAGGTGATATCACACAGAAGGGATACGAGAAGAAACGGACCAAACTCCTGGCTCCATTTCTGTTCAACACTCCAGGTAAGAACAAGAAGAAGTGAACTCTCAACGTTATCTGTTCTTCGTTTTTCCATTTCCATATGATCAAGACACAAACACATCTATAGAAGTGCAGACCATGAACCTGATATATTCTAAAATCAGTCTCACTAGAGTGTTTATGTTAACTGGATCAATACTCACTACTGCCCCCCAGTGGTGAAGTCTCCTCTGTATCTGGGATAATATGGAGTGATTATTGTGCAAACAAAAATCACAGTTTTGACATCAACATTTTCTAAATTGTAATCAAAATGTGAAGAATAAAGCTTCATAATTTTCAAATAAAAATATTGATTTCATAAAATATTTTTGCGCTCGTAGCACAAATGTTTTTAGATTCGTTGTGCCTCATCTCACTTTCGTCCTATCTTTTTTTGTGTTCAAAACTCTGAGTTTAGCTATAGCCAATCACAGACGAGAGGGTTCATGCGGATTGGTCTAGATTCTATCCAATCAAATGTCTCTGCCTCGCATTGACGGTACTTTGAGGCAGATTTCAGCTGGAATTCTGCAGTTTTCAATCATTCTGGCCCGTTTCTCTTTGAGCAGAACTCAAAAGGAGCAACACAGCTGCGAAAAAAAAAATAATTATTTTTAAAATGATAAAAAAAATGTCTTTCTTCTGCCAAAAAGGGAACATTGAGGGTGAAAGAGCCTGTTCGACATTTGAGCCTCTAGGAGAGACCATAGATAAATATGTCGATTTGATTGGATAAATCTTGACCAATCAGCAGACTGGACGATGACACAAACAATCACATGAGACAGGAACTTATGAACCCAAAATCAAAGAGGGTGAAAGTGAGATGAGGCACAACATTTGTGCTGCAATCACAAAAATGTGTTTAAAAAAAGTTTATAAATGCAAAAATATGATTTAAGGTTAAAAAAAGCTTGAAAACAAACAAAAAGTTTGCATGCGCAAAAACATTTTTTAACATTAAAACATTTTTGCAAACGAGAAATATTTTTTTGAAAACAAAAAATGTTTGCAAATGAAAGAAAACAAAGGAAAGCAAAAAAAAGTGTGTGAACAAAAAAAATTGAAATCCAAAAACTTTTCAACTGCAACTCTGCACTGCAGAATTATTGATTACATCAAACTTTTGAGTTATTTCATTTACGTTTTTTTTTTAATTATTACTTTTTAGCATTTTTTTATACATGAAATGAGTGGTGCGTCAAACTGTTTAAAAAAATTAATATATCATTGCAATTTGGGACCCTCCACGAGATGGCAACCTAGGCGGCCGCCTATGTCCTGGGCCGGCCCGGATGTTATCAATAAAGTAGTCCTGACGACATGAGAAGTCGATTGTTTTAATCAGCTTCTCGTGTCTAAGAGAGTCTAGCTTGTTTTCTCATGTTTCTCATCCATCATTCATCCTGAGTGAAATCTCTTCTGTTTGTTTGACAGCAGCTCCGCCCCTTCAAAATGACGTGCCCCCCGCCGCTCCCGCCCCCTCCAGCCACGCCCCTCCACCTGCCAGCTCCTCTCGGTACCGCGAGCGGCGCTCTCGCCGGACGCATCGGAATGGAGGAACCAGAGATGACCGGTACCGATCAGGTCAGCAGCAGATCCTGCTTTAAGAGCGTTCATGTGAGAACGTTAGCCACATTAGCATGAGCGACTTCAGGAGGCCGACAGTCAGACATACTGCTGCTGGAAAAGCTTTTAATTTCTACTTTTTATTTTACACCGATAGACTGAGATCTGGACCGAGTGAGTGTGACATCACCTGACAATTCATAGACTATTTTTTTGCAATATGGAGGCTGTTGGAACCAGATGATATCATTAAGCATGGAGTTGGTCTGAGTCAGCCATTGACTGTACGTGAGAACTGGACTGAGTTTTATTGAGGCATTTGATTGGCCAGTTTGTTTATTTCTCTATTGAAGACTGTGGGATTTTGGCTTCTTGGATCCAGCATGTACTTCCTGTTTGGAACTCCAGGGGGGAGGGGTCACTCAGTCCAGTTCTTAATTACAGTCAATGGGTTTTCCTGGACTAAGGTCTTCTGTGCAAATGTTTCATGGTATTTTATTCAAATCAGAAATAAGTAACTAAATCATAAACTAGGGCTGGGCAATAAAACGATAACAATATTTATTGTGACAGAACTTTTTCTTTGATAGGAAGTGAAGTGAGTATATCATGACAGACTTTTATTTTGAAGGGTCAAAAAAACGTTTTCTCCTCTTTGGCGAGTAAAAGTTAAAGGGTTAGTCACCACATGGTGAGGAAATGCTTGCATCTAATTAGCTGTTCATGAGCTCTTCGTTGGTGGATTTCTTTTCTGAGGTAAGCCCATGTGACGCGACAAGCCCCACCCCCAGGGTCACTTCACTTGTGTAGCGTCTAGTTTGGCTGATGAGACAGCTGAACCCGCTGTGATTTTAAACTGAATTCTGTCAGAACTGGAGGACAAAAATGCTTCACTTAAAGCAGCAACAGACAAATGAGCAAAAAGTGTTGATTTAGAGACAGCGATGTTGTAATGCTATGGCGCTAATTATGATGCTAATGCTAACGAGCTGCACCGGTTTAAGTTGATTTATTCTGGAATAATATTCCTGCCTTTTTATTATTCATAATTTGTTAAAAAGTTACAGTTTTAAAGTTTTAAAATTTGACATTCTGCTTGCTTTTGGACTATTTTAGCGTTTGCTAAGATTTTTCTGGTTATTTTGTAGTTAAGCTAATATTTCAGCAACATGCTAGCTGTTTTGGCTAATTATTATTTTTTTTAGGCTAATTTGACATTTAGCCAATATTTTAGCTGGCTTTCAACTTCAGCATCTCCAGCTATTAGCACTAGCATCTTTTGCGGCCAAATTCAGCTTACAGCATTCTCACTAGCATTATCACAGGTAATGTTATATATCATAATTATGTTAAAAAGTTACAGTTTTAAAGTTTTAAAAATGTAGTTTTAGTGTTCAATAAATGTTTATCCTGTTCTGCCTGTTACCTAAGGTGTGTTTTGAATTGTGGCCCCTCTGTGCGATTGAGTTAGACACTCCTCCCATAGACGGTTTTGTTGTTGTTGTTTGTTTACCACCGACTGCAGCCGTTACACAACCTGCTGTCGCCTCGGTTTCCAACAGTCTGTACACATTACAGGAGAATCAAAAGCTCTTAAAAGCTCTTTCTGGTCAGTTTTGATGGGAGCTAAAATAAAA
This sequence comes from Oryzias melastigma, assembly GCF_002922805.2. NCBI lineage: Eukaryota > Metazoa > Chordata > Actinopteri > Beloniformes > Adrianichthyidae > Oryzias > Oryzias melastigma. Next base: position 33,431,035 of record NC_050516.1, read on the forward strand.
GCAGAGAAACACACAAAGGCCTCTGTACACGGCGGTGTGCTCGTCGCCATGGAAACAGTCCTCCTCCTCCTCCCAGGCGTGTGTGTGGGGAGTCGTGCTCTCGTGACGCCGCCGTGTGAGGAAGGATGATTCGGCTCAAAGCAATCTGTTCAGCAGCACGCCACTTATGTAATAATGGCTGCTGCTGAAATGAGGATTTATTTAGATCTGTTGGTGTTAAAAAATGTTTGTTTTCACTAAAATAATTGATGGCGTTTTCCCCTCTACCTATGCTGAATCTGTTTCTGCTAAAATGAGGCTGTTTGGTGTTTCTGTGTTCGGTGTCATCGAGTGTGACTGTGTTTAATGCTGTGTGTGTAGGCATGTGAGTGGGCAATGTAAAGCTTTGTTCTCTCTTTATGGTTATATTTAAAAAAAACTTCCACTTCTGAATTCATTTAAATTCTTAATTTATCAAAATTTGAATCAAACATTATTAGATTTGTCCCTTTCTGCACACCGTACATCAGCTCATCATTTCATTTTATGTTTTGCTTCCAATCAATCAATCAATCAATCAATCAATCAATTATCTTCTGAACTAAGATAAACTAGTTCTAATGTTGTCTTTCTAGTAGTCTACACCTAAATGATTCCTCGCTGCAGCATCCTGGACTGTAAGGACTTTAACCCTTTAACGCCAGTGACGCTTAAACACAAAATCTTTAACTTTTCAATCATTAACACAATAATTCCAGCAGATTCTGCTCACGCCACCTTTCCTCTTCAGAATCTACTGGAATTATCGCCTTAAGAATTCAAAAATTAAAGTAAATTAAAGTACATAAACACTGGAGCTCTGGCGTTAAAAGGTTAATGTATTCACAATTTTTATTTTTTACTTTAGGTTTAAGCTGAAATTTCATCCCTTCCACTCTCAAAAATCACCAAAATGTGCACATATGAAGAGAAAATCCATTTTTGATTTAGTGAACACAAAAGGACACCACAGCAGGAGAAACCATAAAGAAACTAAATCTCACCTTTTTACCTGCTGCAAATTGGAACTCCTTCTCTAGATTTCCATCTATCGCCTCCTAACTCCTCGAGGGTCATCCTGCAGCTACTTGGGATAAATGTTGGATGCAGAAATTTTAGATTTTTTACTGTGTTAATGTAGCAAGATCACATTTTTTGGTGAAAATGTAATTGATAAATCATTGGCTCTAACTGAACAAATCAATATATCACTTTAAATGAACACATATCCAAAAGATCTTCTAAGAGTTACACACACTCGGTCGTCATCTGCAGGCGGCTAAAACATCAAGTGGTTGCTATGGAGATAAAACCAACAGAAAAGACGCAACTTTAGTCTAAAACTTTTTCGTTTCAAATCCTAAATATCTTGAAGTTCTAAATTTGTCTGTTATTAAAACATCATGTCAATAAAGTTGTTTTAAATGAGGTCCAACAAACACTGCTGCTCTCTTCTTCCATGCAGATATTCACTCGGAGGCGGTTCAAGCCGCCCTGGCTCAGCATAAAGAGGAGAAGATGGCTCTTCCCATGCCCACAAAGCGCCGCTCCACCTACGTGCCGTCCCCCATTGACACTCGCACCCCCCCAGGTCAGACCGTGAAACCCCGCCTCTGTGCCGGCGCTCCTCAGGACAGTCTTCACGCTCTTCTGTCTCCGTTCAGACTCCTCGTCGGCGTCCGAGGACGAGTCGGCGGTGCGGAGGCAGTCCTCGGTGGTCGCTCCCTCGTCTCAGGTCAGTCCCAACCTACAGAGCCCCGAATCTTGGTTGAACCGCTCCGCCCTGGGCTCCTCCACCTCCTCCTCGGCCTCCTCCACGCTGTCCCACGGAGAGGCCAAGCCGCAGCCTCAGAGCCAGGCGCAGCCGCAGTACAAGCCGCAGTACCAGCCTCTGTACCAGCCGCAGTACCAGGAGCCGAGCCGCGCCGCCGCCGCCGCCGTGACCGGCATGATGGCCCAGAGCCGAATCGGTGAGTTTGGGAAGCAGTCATGTGACGTATGTCCTGGTCTTATGCTTTGGTTACAGTTTATGGCACCGTCACCGTGAGCTGGAACCAAATCAGATGGATTGGTTTAACTAGAGACTAGGGCTGACACGATTAATCGACTAGACGACTAATTTAATAGTCGATTAGTCATTACTATTGTATGGAGACAAAGTGCAATTAAATTGAAAGTTATAATGGCATTCTGCTAGTTTTTTGGACTATTTTGGCATTTATTAAGGTTATTTTGGAGTTTAGCTAATATTTTAGCAGCATAATAGCCATTTTGGCTAATTTTTCAGTTTTTGTGGCTAATTTAGAGTTAAGATAATATTTCATCTACATGCTAGCTATTTTGGCTAATTTTGGATTTTTTTTTCATTTTTTTTAGCCTAATATTTGGCATTTAGCTAATATTTTAGCTGGCTATCAGCATTTTCAGCTATTAGCTTTAGTGATTTCTGCTACCAACTTCAGCAATTTTAGCTATCAATTTAAGCATCTTCAGCTATCGTCACTAGCATCCTCTTTTATATTTAAATATTTATTATTCTAAATATATACTTTTAATGTTTGTTCTAAAACACATTGACTTTTTTCTTCAAAATCGTACAGTTTTATTCTTGTAAAGTTTTGACTTTATTTTCATTTAATTATTTACTTGTATCTTTTTTGTGGTGACAGTAATACCAGTAATACCATGAAAATGACTGTATTCCTTTGCTAAAACTTTCCTTTTTGAACACTTTAATACATCATAGAAAACACAGTTATTTGGAGTGAGCAGAGGATTCTGGGCCTTTTAGGTCTGGAGTTCCACGTCTAAGAAATAAACAGGTCAGATTAGCCTGGATTTTTATTTATTTTAATTAAAAAAACATGTTGATCAGTTTGTTGAAATTTTTCATTGTTGTTGTTTTTACAAAATTAACCCCTAAAATGTTCATTCTATGTTGTAAAAACAGTTTGTTAAACATTTTGGGGGTTTCCACAGTGAAATGGAATTTTCTGTTTTTACATGATTTTATGTCTGTTGTGTGAATACAACATGGAAAAATGTCAAAATAAAGGTACAGTCACTTAGGAGAGGTTGTGCTGGTTAAAATAATTCCACATAAGCAGCAGGTCGTCTCTCAAATTGAAAATACAGAAGTAAATTAAAAAGTAGACAAAAACAGTTTTAAGCCCTTAAAGGGTTAAAAATAAACGTTCTAAATGCACAATTTTGTGTGTGATTTCATATTATGATTATTTGCAGATAACAACTGGCTGGCGAATACTGTAACAAAAAAAAAATTAATCGCAATTCATTTTTTCCAGGTTTGCCATTAATTTGTAGATTTTATTTTATTTTTTTTCAGTAAAAGTAAAGCATTGATGACTTCAGATGCGTCTAACACAGTTACATGGAGTGTTTTTGTTTTCAGTACACGGTGGTGAAGCTCTTTTTCCCTGCAGCCCCCTCTGAGAACAGCGCCCCCCCTCCAGATGTGACCGCCGTGGCCCCTCCAGTCAGAGGCCCTCGAGTGGACCTGCCGTCCAAAACCGTGGCCCGCGGGATGAACCAGGGCGCGAACCGCTCCAGCATGATGGAGACGGCAGACGGTAAAGACCTCGACGTCCTCACTAGCGTGTCTCTGCGTTCAGCGCTCATTCTGATCAGAGTCTTTCATTAATCGGAATCTGTTGTTTTCTTCTCGACTCTTCTCACCTGCTGGTAGCGAGAGGTAATTTACAGAGTAAGGAAACCTTTTCATCTAAACTGTGCACACAGCCCCGTGTTTGACCTGCTCTGCACTTCCTGCTGCTCTGATGGGCGATGATCAAAGGAAGTGTAGAACGGCGTCCGTGCACAAATCCTCGTGTGTGAACCCAAACCAAGAAAAAAAACCTTCATCCCGATTCCCACTGTTATCCCAGTGTTGATGACACCCACCTGCTGCTGCTTTTCATTCCAAAACCACATTAAAAACATCAAAACGCAGTTTCTAAAATGGAATGAAGAGCAGCAGGTCTTGAGATGGTGAGAAGATGAATCAGGTCGTGGCGCTCCTCCGACATCTTCCTGTCTGATCCTGCCTTCACTCTTTCCCACAGGAGTCCCTGTCAGCAGCAGAGTGTCCACCAAGATCCAGCAGCTGCTCAACACTCTGAAGAGGCCCAAGAAACCGCCGCTCAGCGAGTTCTTCACCGACGACTCCGAGGAGATCGTGGAAGGTACACGGCCCCCACGAACACCTCCTTCGTTTCATGGTTTGGTTTCTCCAGACAAAAGAGTTCAGCTCTCAGTAAATCATTGATGTTAAACGTGTCCCACGTTCTTCCTGGTGTTCTTTTAATCATAATGATGCTGTTTTTAACCAAAATCTCAAAACATGACTTCCCATGATCCATCTGTTTCTATGCTATCCCACTAGCTTACAGCCCCTCCCAACCCAAACCTAACATTACAGTTACAACAAAAATGAGGAGTAATGTCCGACTGACGTCTAATGGCGTTTAAAGCTACAAATGACTAGAAAAGCTACATTAGCTGCAATAATGCTAGTGTGAACGCTTTTTGGTGAATTAAAGATGCTGAAAGTTTTTGCTGAAAATGGTGACGCAATTTACTTTAAGGGATTTACGGAAAATCCAGAATGTTAAAGACTGGAAATTTCATTAAGAAGTTGATCTAAATTCCTTAAAATTTTGTTGTAAAATTGCTTTAAAATTCCTAATACATGTCAACTTTGCAAAAAAATATTTAGTGTGTTGCTTAAATACTAGCTAAATTTCAAAATAGCCTAAAACTCCTCAGTAAACTAAATTAGCCAAAATGTTAGCCTGTTGCTAAAATAGAAGATACATTCTAAATTAGCCTAAAAAAACTTTAGTAGATAAAAAATTAGCCAAAAACATTAGCTTATTGCTAAAATAGCTTTGCTGTATCGAGCTAGCGAGCTCCACTGTTGGGAACTAGGGAGCTCCACTTTATCAAGCTAGCGAGCTTCGCTTTAGCCAGCTAGCGGGCTTTGCTGTATCAAGCTAGCGAGCTCCACCGTCCACTGGGCGGCTGGCTAGCATAGCGAGCCTACCCACTGAGTCCCCACTTCAGCTAATGTGGACAAACCCATTTGGGGCCCACTTGGCTCTGCTGCCTGGGTCTAAACAGATGGATGATGGGAAGTCATGGCGAGCTCACTCTGCCAGTCATTTTTTCTTAATCTTTCCTTCTAATCTGCTGTTTCTCCAATTAAGTTCCACAGCTAGACCCCAACACTCCCAAACCGGAGGGCCGGCAGATCATACCCGTGAAGGGGGAGCCTCTGGGGGTGGTCAGCAACTGGCCCCCGGCCTTACAGGCAGCTTTGGCTCGTTGGGGGGCCACTCAGGGGAAGAGCCCCGCCCTCACAGCTCTGGACATCACGGGAAAGCCGCTCTACACTCTGACTTATGGTGAGACTCGCTGTTAAAGCGCTAAATGTGCGAAGCTAAGAAAAGCTGTTGGTTCTCCAAAGATGGAGGGAAGAGCCAAACGTGTGAACTCTGGCATTAGATCGTCTTGGCAGCAGGACGGTGTGTTCCCTCCTTCTCACCCCACCTTCTGTCTGACAGGGAAACTCTGGAGTCGCAGCGTGAAACTGGCGTACACGCTCCTCAACAAGCTGGGAGCCAAGAACGAGCAGATCCTCAAACCCGGAGACAGGGTGGGGGCACACTCACATTTACTTAGCTTAGTGTCCCACGATAAAGACACGGTCAGTTTTAACTAGAGCCTGATTTCATCTGCAGTTTTTACACAACTTTCTAAATGTGTATTTTAGAATTAAATGTTTCAAATATGGTGCAATAGAATCAATTGGTCTGATTTTAAATTCAGAAGAATCGATCTGAGGTTTATAGAACGACTGAAAGGGGGCGCAGGTGTTTGGGCTGTAAAGGGGGCGCAGGTGTGTCTTACGGCTCCCTGAGGCTCATATGACCTCAGTGGACGTCATGAAGGTAGAGCATCAGTGTATGTAGAAGAAGGAGAGTGAAGTCATACGGGTTACCTGTCAAGCGGCTATGGAGAGAAATAAGTATCACCTCGATTTGTGCGTGTGTAAAACTTGATTTGTAACTCATACAATATATTTTTTGCATAAGTCCAAAATTAGAAAATATATAATTTAAACACGCACAACTTAAAATAACAACAGATTGAAACTAATTAAACTTACAAGTTATGAAAAATTACACACAATTCGCTTGTGAGACTCTTCAGGTCCCAGAGATTCATCCCTAAGTGATGCGTTTAAATGCTGTTAGAATGCTGGGTCATTGGAGTTTTCCTATCAGCTGTTTTGAACTTAGATTGTGAATATCTGGTGAAACTTGACATGTTCTCACTTTCTTAAACAAATATGACCAATAATTAATATAACAAAGTCTAAATATGTGATTTTAAAACACACAATTAGACGGTTCGGTGAGCTGCGAGAAACCAGAGCACGACCTCCACCTTCTATACAGTCAATGCACGGAGTTCTGGTCGGCAAACGCAGCGATCACAGGCAGCAGCGCGAGGCTGTTCTAAACACCCGCAGAGCGGTGAGACATGACCCGCTCCGATCTACAGGTCCGGTATCCCGTGACTGTGACCAGTGCTCGGGAAAGAGCCCCGTGTCGGAGGCGTGTCAGGGGGAGGGGCTCCAGAGAGCGAGCGATCGGTTCTGGAAAGTATTTTTATTTTTAAATGTTTTAAAAATATTTGTTTAGACCTTCTTATATCAACTATTGGGCATATCTGTATAAGAAAGTGGAAAAAAAATCTGGTTTTACCAGATATTATTCACAATCTAGTTTCAAAACAGCCGATAAGAAAACTCTGATGACCCAGCATTCTAGTAGTATTTAAACGCATCACTTATGGAAGAATTCTGTAGACGTGTGAAGAGTCTCAACACAGAACCGAGGGTTTTTGCGTGTGTAACAAGGGATTCGTACGTAATTTTTTAAAGATTTGAGTGTAGTTTTTAGCCATTGTTATATTAATACGTGAATGTGTAAATTGAATTATTTTTAAAGAATTAACACGTTAAAACAGTGGTGCTGTTACGCTGTGGCGACCCCGAAAGGGATAGGCCGAAAGTGAACTACTACGTTAATATGCATTGATGCAAATTTATTGAAGAAACAGTCGTTTGCTTTAACTCGGTTCAGGCTTCCACGTTCAAACATTTCCTCAGGTGTTATCCCGCTCATACCATGGTCACTTACAAAAGAAATAAATATTAAATCGTTTTTTAGTACTTTATTCTTATTATTTTTGTGGCTTAGATCACTTTTTCACAAAAAGCAATTATTTTATCTATGGTCCAGTGCCATATTAAATTTTACCTGGTAAAACATTGCGATTAATCATGATTAATCCCAACACAAAAGTGCGATTAATCAGATTTTTTTTGTAATCGATTGACAGCAGTAATTAAAAATAGATGTTATAAATGTATAGTTTCATGTGTGATTTCATAGTATGATAATTCGCAGATAATAAAAGGCCGGTAAATACTGAGACTAAAAAAGAATTCTAGCAATTAATTGCGGTTAATTTTTTCCAAGTTTGCGATTAATTCGTTAATTTTTTTTAATCCATTCCCGGCCCTATTTTTTTTATTTTGTTTTTTATTTTTTTTTATTTATTGTATCAGTTCCAAAATCAACACTTGCACACACAAATCGGGCTGATACTTATTTCTCTCCATATAAGGTGACCTAAAGGTGACCGGCTCCTTACGAATGCTGCACCCATTGCGTGTGCACGTGATGCATAACTGACCGTATGACGATCACACAAACTACTCTCTTGATTGTCTAACTTTCTAATGTCTAACAGAACAAAAGTCACTTATCACATGAACAGCACTTTATCCACATGATTTGGGAGGTCTAAAACATCAAAAATTCTCACTTACTTCACCGTTACACGTTGGATGTGTTTACTACAACCCGTCGCCCGCAGCACGCCCTTTGAAAAAATGTGAATGAACATTTCACTGAGCGGTTTACAACCTGCGTGTCTGTACAGGTTTGACCGTTTCCCCTGCATACAGTCTGTCTTCACCCTTGGCGCTTTTTTAACAAAACTCTTCTTAAAAACTATTTCAACAAACTTCTTTCAAACACAGGGAGACTTGAAGCTTTCTTTACCTGATAGTCATGCATTCTGGCAGGTTGCATTGGTGTACCCCAACAGCGACCCCGGGATGTTCTGGGTGGCGTTCTACGGCTGCCTCCTGGCTGAGGTCATACCTGTACCCATTGAGGTTCCTCTGTCCCGCAAGGTTGGAGAAACAGAAACCCGTGTTAGAAATGTTCTGTTTGTGGATCTTGTTCATGTGCGTGACGTTTTCAGGATGCAGGTATCAGCCAGGTGGGCTTCCTGCTCGGAAGCTGTGGCGTCGGTCTGGCGTTAACCAGTGAGATCTGCTTGAAAGGTCTACCCAAGACCCCCACCGGGGAAATCCTGCAGTTCAAAGGTGCACAAGCTCCATCCTACAGGACACAGGTCTACTTCAAGATGGAACCCTGTAGATCAGGGGGTCAAAGTCACTCACACCAGGAGACAAAACCCAAAATACCCCTTAGGTCGCGGGCCGGACAGGATAAACATTTACTAAACACTCTAAAACTATATTTTTAAAACTTTAAAAACTTAACTTTTAACATAATTATGAATTAGCCAAAATAGCTAACATGTAGATGAAAAATTAGCTAAACTCCAAAACAGCCCAAAAAACTGAAAAAAGTCTAAATTAGCCAAAACGGCTAGCATGTAAATATTAGCCTAACTCCAAAAATAGCCTAAAAAGCAATTTAAAAAAGACTAAATTAGCCAAAGCAGCTAGCATGTAGCTGCAATATTAGCTAAACTCCAAAATAGCCTAAAAAACTGAAAAAAGCCTAAATTAGCTAAAACAGTAAAAAATTAGCCTAACTCCAAAACATCCTAAAAAACCTTTTAATAAGCCCAATTTAGCCAAAGCAGCATGTAGCAGAAATATTAGCTAAACTCCAACTAAATCTTAGTAAATGCCTAAATAGTCCAAAAAGCTGCAGAATGACAATTTGTAAAACTTTAAAATCATAACTTTTTAACATAATTATGAATAACAAAAAGGCAGGAATATTATTCCAGAATTAATCAACTTAAACCTTAAATAATTTTCAGTATTTTGCTTTTGTTAAAAATCTATTTTGTCAAAATGATACAAGTTAGAAATAAATACGAGATAACATTGGGTCATTAATAACAATGAAATAGAATTACCTGGAGGGCCGGATTCGGCCCCCGGGATTTTTTTTGTTTTCTTTATTTTTTTCTTGCTCAAAGCCCCGCCCCCATGTAAAATTAGGATCACATCAGCAGCAAAAACTTGAAAACAGGAAAAATGAAAAAAGGAAAAGTTGTAAGTACAAAAAAATATCATTTTTAATTGGTAACAGTTTTAGCTTTTTTTAAAATTCAAGTTTATTTTTTTTTCTTGAATTTTCAATTTATCTTTTAAGCTTTCAATATTATTTTTCAAATCTTCAATTTTATTTTTTCACATTTTCAATATGTATTTTTGAGTTTCAAACTGTTTTCAAATTTTAATTTTATTTTTCAATTTACAATCTGTTTATTCCCTTAAAGCTGACCCTCATTTGACCCCGTAGTTACAGACTTCCTGTCTTACAATAAGCGGTGACTCCTGTTTCTGATGCGGTCAGGCTGGCCTCGACTGAAGTGGGTGATCACAGACTCCAAATACCTGACCAAGCCGTCCAGAGACTGGCAGCCGCACATCCCCACGGCCAACACCGACCCTGCGTACATCGAGGTAACAGCTACAGCTAAGACGCCGAACCTCTTTCGTGATGTGACACAACAGTGTGGTGTGATGTTTTTGTAGTATAAAGCGAGTAAGGACGGCACGGTGGTGGGCGTGGCCGTGTCCAAAGTGGCCATGCTGACTCACTGCCAAGCGCTCACTCAGGCCTGTAACTACTGTGAAGGTGAGTGGATCTCCTGTCCTCGCTCAGGCTCGTCAGCAATCATCAGTAACACGCAGGTGATTGTATTCATCTCTGTGTCTAAGGGGAAACTTTAGTGAACGTCCTGGACTTCAAAAAGGATATGGGCTTATGGCACGGCGTTCTGTCGGTGAGTGTTCATGACCGATACTTCAGCATCTACAGCAGGAACGCCGGACAAAGACATAAGAGGAGACAGACTACTACAATATATCACAGTATATTCCATTTATATGGAAATACATTGAAATACTCCAACTAATACAGTTCTCTTATATGAGATATATTGTGATATATTGCTCTATGTTCTTAAATATGCTATATAATATACTATATACAGTATATATATATAAATCAGGTTGACCGTCCTTATATTGCAATATATTAAAACTATGTGGGTAAATGACTGACATATTGAGATATATTTCTTAATGTTTTCCAGTATATTGTGATATGTTTTGGTTTTGTAAGGATGACGCCTTTTACCTTGAGAACTGCCTCAATCCTTAGTGGCTGAAATACAACAAAGTACTTGAAAATATTCCACAGAGAGTTTTATCTTCTGCTGCTGTAGTCCATCTACATCAAGGGTCCCCAAACTGCGGCCCGCGGGCCGGATCAGGCACCTTTGGGCCGGCCCCCCTATCAGAAAGGCCGATCCAGACCCACGTAGAACGAGACTTTTAATTCCACCCTTCTGCGGTCTGAACTCTGACAGAGAGGACAGACTTGGAATCACCATCTTCAGTACGTTTTTTAGACGTTCATAACTCTTCAGCTCTTTCAACTATTAAAATATTCAGCTCTTTTTATTCTAGCTTGTTCCACTGTTTTAGCAGTTACTGAGGATTTATGGGCTGATTTGGAGTTCAGCTGATATTTCAGCTACATGCTAGCTGTTTTGGCTAATTAAGGTTTTTTTGTTTGTTTTTTAGGCTTATTTGGTGCTTAGCTAATATTTTAGCATTATGTTAGCTGTTTTGGGTAAATTAGACATTTTACTTTTTTTTTGGCTAATTTGGCATTTAACTAACATATCAGCCATGTGTTAGCTGTTTTGGCTAGTTTAGAATTCTTTTAAGTTTTTAACGCTAATTTGGCCTTTCGCTAATATTTTAGCTAGCTATCAGCTTCAGTGTTTTCAGCTATCAGCTTCAACGTTTTTAGTTATCAATTTCCGCATCTTCAGCTATTAGCACTAGCATCTGAGTTTCTGCTGTCTTTCCATCAGCTGGAACGAGTCTTTTTCAGTTTTCCATTTTTCAATTTTCTCTTTTTCTGACCATTCTCTGTTAACCCTATAGATGGTCGAGGGTGAAAATCCCAGTAGATCAGTAGTTTCTGAAACACTCAGACTAACAACCAAACCCACATTCAAAGTCACTTCAATCCCTTTTCTTCTCCATTCTGATGCTAGTTTAAGATCATCTTGACTTCAGCTTTGTCCCAATTCTCACCCTAATCCCTCACTACCAAAACAATATGTATTATCCTGGATTTTAAAATCAATTCAGACACCATGCTCACTGCTTTACTTTTGTTTATCTAAACGCATATGACGTCATCGATTTGAAAATCTAACAAAAACAAACTTTTATTTCACGTCTATTTGTGACTCTACTGTGTTCTGGTGATGAAAATGTGGATTTTTCATTTAAAAATTACATTTAAGCATATATATATTTATATATATATATTTTAAAAAAAGGTTCGACCGCAATGCATTGTGGTCTAATGCAGTGAGCACTGATGCAAGCTAGTATTTCGCTAAGACCTCTGGGAAATTTCTAGTACACTCGATTTTTGAATGGTAGATCCGGACAGCACTATATAGTGAGTAGTGAAGGAAATTGGACATAGCACACGTCTACGTGCACAAATGCAAATAAACGCTCGTTAAGTTTGGGTTAACGAGCGTTTGGACAGGTGTGACTGATAAAGTGACCAGTGACTTTAGTTTAAGTTAAAGAGGACAAGAAGATAGCAGATGTCAGAGATGATTTTCTTTTCATTTTTGAACTTTCAATCTATGTATTTTTTGATGAAGGGTTTGCTGTTAAGAGCAGGATGTGCCTCTAAAAGATTAAACTTAAACCACAAATGTACTTCATTACTTTAAAGTAAAATTATGAGGAATTTATATTCTTCCTGAAATAAACAAAACAAATCACTCATTTCATTTGAATTTTTTAGTGTCACATGACGAACTAAAGTGATCATTTGAGCTGTTAATAATCTTCTTCCAGGCTGTCATGAACCGGATCCACACCATCAGCGTTCCTTATGCGGTGATGAAAGCCTGTCCTCTCTCCTGGGTCCAGAGGGTCCACATCCATAAAGGTAACAGATCACCTGAAGCACCTGTGTGGTTAAAACCAACAAACATGGTTGTTTCTGTGGCTGAGCAGCTCGGATCGCTCTGGTGAAATGTCGTGACCTGCACTGGGCCATGATGGCTCATCGGGAGCAGAGGGACATCAGCCTGGCGTCGTTACGGATGCTCATCGTTGCTGATGGTTCAAATCCCTGTGAGTGTTCCTGACTCCAGATTTATTCACATCAACTTTAACTATTCTAAATGTTCGTTCCTGTCCTTCTGCAGGGTCCGTCTCCTCCTGCGACGCCTTCCTAAATGTCTTTCAGTCTCACGGGCTGAAGCCGGAGGTCATTTGCCCCTGTGCCACGTCCCCAGAGGCCATGACAGTCGCCATCCGCAGGTATCCCATCATTCCAGATTCATGGAGAGTTTTATTGTTTATGAGACTCAAAACAAAAATGAGGATCACCAGTAAAACGCTGCAACAGACTGACAGCCGGTCCAGGACGTAATAACAGCAGCTGGGATAGGCTCCAGCAACCATGTGACCCCAAAAGATTCAACGGATTCAGAGGATGGATGATGGATGATGGATGGATGGATGGAGGGATGGATGATGGATGGATGGATGATGGATGGATGATGGATGAACAGATGGATGGATGGATGGATGGATGGATGATAGATGATGGATGGATTAATGGAT
>NC_050516.1:33444113-33444370 GCF_002922805.2 Oryzias melastigma
GGAGAGTTTTATTGTTTATGAGACTCAAAACAAAAATGAGGATCACCAGTAAAACGCTGCAACAGACTGACAGCCGGTCCAGGACGTACTAACAGCAGCTGGGATAGGCTCCAGCAACCATGTGACCCCAAAAGATTCAACTGATTTAAAAGATGGATGATGGATGGATGGATGGATGGATGGATGGATGGATGGATGGATGGATGGATGGATGGATGGATGGATGGATGGAGTAATGGGTGGAGGAATGGATGGAT
>NC_050516.1:33444559-33452922 GCF_002922805.2 Oryzias melastigma
GATGATGGATGGATGGATGGATGATGACGGATGATGATGGAGGGATGTTGGATGGAGGAATGGATGGATGGATGGATGTATGGAGTAATGGGTGGAGGAATGGATGGATGGATGATGGATGGATTAATGGATGGATGGATGATGGATGGTGGATGGATGATGGATGATGGATGGATGGATGGATAGATGGATGATGGATGGTGGATGGATGATGGATGATGGATGGAGTAATGGATGGATGATGGATGATGGATGGATGATGGATGGATGATGAATTTCAAAATGATCCATCTCTTCCTGTGTAGACCCGGCGTCCCGGGCGCCCCCCTCCCAGCCCGTGCCATCCTCTCTTTGAGCGGCCTGAGCCACGGGGTCATCAGGGTCAACACAGAGGACAAGAACTCCGCCCTGACCGTTCAGGACGTGGGACACGTGATGCCTGGAGGTGAGACTGAAGGTCTGCATGAGTCATGAGGATGAAGACACGTCCAGCAGTAAGACGAGTCGGTTAGACTAACATGCTCCTGAATTACAGATTTAAAACTAAAACCATAATTTAAAGAAACCAAACATAAAATTAACAGAACTTCTATGATTTTATCTCTTCAAATATTATTGTTTTTATCCTCAAATCCTTCTAAAGAATTCTAAATGTATATTTATCTCCAGTTGGTTGTTAAAGTCCCACTATAACTATATTTTAATCATCCCTACAGACAAAATCTTAAAGCTTGTGTCAAATTGACATAGTTTCTGCAGAGCAGCAGGAGATCATTAGAAATTCACCTCTGAGTTGTGGGCGAGACTGTTGCTGAGAGCTCTCTGTTTACATCCTCTCCCACTAGCTTACAGCCCCTCATACCTGTAAACTAACATTAGCGGTGCGACAAAGACGACGAGCAACATCGTCTCTGTGCAGCCGTCCGGTTCTGATCCAGATTCCAGCTCCGACCAGGAACACGAAGACGTTCACGGAGCGGAGCGGGGAGACTGTGGCCTGTCCTGTCCAGTCTTTTTCAAACGACATTTTTAATCTGCTTCTAAATCACAACGAGTTCCATAAAGAAATACTCAGAAATGCAACTTTAATCTGGAATTCTTTTATGAATGTTCTCATCAGAAAACGCTAAAAGAACATCTTAGAAACACAAACATCACAGTTTTCATTAGAGTGAGTCTTTAAGTTTTTACTGTTTTTACTTTAGATAGTAAATGCTTTTATTCTGGAGTTACAGTTAACATTTAATCTGTTCTTTTGGTCTTTTTTGAACTTTAGACAAAATAGAGAACTGACATTTTTATGACCTGATTTCACTTTTCTTTGCTTTAGTTTTGGAACTATTTTAAAAACCCAACTAGTTTAATTGGTAACTATCTACAATGACGATGAAAGAGAAGCTGTTATCAAAGTATACAACAGAATAATAACAAATACTACAATTTCAATCATTTCTTGATTGTGAAATGGTGACTGTGAATAATAATTTGGCTGATTTTATTTGTGAAAATAAGAAAAATCGAAAGTTATGGTCGTAATGTATAGTTTGTGAATAGAAACTGGGAATTTTTAACGTTACTGGATAAATAAATAAAGAGGTAGGGTTACATACACATTTGCTTTTGCCTATCCTCTTTACAAACATGTATTTATCCAATTCAGTTTGTGATTTTTTTCTTTACAAATTGTATTGATTTTTATTGCCTTTTTTGCTTTTACATCTTTGAAATAAATCTTAAATCTTAAAAAAACAAAGAAATCCACATTTAAAAAGTTTTCATGCATTATGTTTGTGTTACACATTTACTGACCAAAAAAAGAAACAAATGTGTTTTGGTAAATTCTTTATTTCCTCAAAAGAAGTCACGATTTCTCTGAAAATATACGTTAACCCTTTACCACCAGAGCTCCAGTGTTTGTGTTCTTTGATATACTGACATTTTTAAAGATTTAACACGATCATTCCAGTAGATTTTAAAGGAGAAAAGCGGCTCATTGAGTTGAATGTTACATATTTAGTGTTCCTCTGCGGATGTTGTCATTTTTGTGCTTTCCTTGTGTTTCTCCGTCCAGCTCTGATGTGTATCGTCCGACCGGACGGACCGCCTCTTCTCTGTAAAACGGATGAAATCGGAGAGATCATCATCAACTCTCGCGCCGGAGGCACCATGTATTACGGCCTGCCGGGACTCACCAAGAACACCTTTGAGGTCTGAACGACCGTTCCTGCACTACGTTCCAGTGCTTTTTTACCATCACCTGTACCGTCTCTGTCCTGTGGTTCGTTTAGGTAATCCCGGTGAACACCAACGGCGTTCCCATCGGAGAGATCCCCTTCGTGCGGTCAGGACTGCTGGGGTTTGTCGGCCCGGTAGGACCTCTTCTTCCCACCAGTGAAACCCGATTCCTCTGTTTGTCGGGTTGTGACTGGACTTCCTGTCCTGTCCTCCTCTCAGGGTAGTTTGATCTTCGTGGTGGGGAAGATCGAAGGTCTGTTGATGGTGAGCGGGAGACGACACAACGCCGACGACCTGGTGGCCACCGCTCTGGCCGTGGAGCCGGTCAAGACGGTTTACCGAGGGAGGTGAAGACGCTGCTTTCATTTGTAGCTGCTGCCATCTAGTGGTTGATACGGTGGCCCTGAGGGACAAACCACTCAACACAAACTCATTTTAAAGATTAAAAAAGCAAAACGAATATTAAAACAACACAAAAACCATAAAATATTTCCAGAAAACAAAATGAAATGTTAAAAAATAAAACACAGAGACACCAGACGGAAAAGGACGTCATTGATTGGACGATGACAAATACATTTCCAGAAATTAAGATGAAATGTTTAAAAACAAAACACAAAGAAACTGCAAAAGGTGTGATGGGAAACTGTGTGCGTCTGGATTCCTTTTGTATTCTGTTTCGTAACATTTCATTTTCTTTTCTGGAAATTACTTGTTTTCTGAACTATATATATATTTTTGTTTTTAACATTTTGGCTTCTGGAATTTAGTTTTTTAAATATGATGCTGTTTTTTCTCTTTTATTTATGGTTTCTATTGTTGTTGTGGTCTTTAAAGGATACCCAAACCTTAAATTAACTTTTATTTGCTGTTGACCTCGATAAATGAGGCTTTAAAACTGCTGTCTGTTGGTTATTGTCTATTTTTGACAAAATAGTTTAATTCTTGAAACTATAGTCAGAAACAGTCTGTGTGCTCCAGTAATAACAGTCCTGCCCTCAAGCCCCGCCCCCTTTTGACTGGATTTCACATTTCGGCTGTGGGTGAAACCGGTCCAACTTCCCTGTTTGGTTTCCCTTTGACAGGTTTTTGCGTTGATGTGATTTGCACTTCAGGGCCACCGTAGATTTAGATCAGGGGTCTGCAACCTTTAACACTTAAAGAGCCAATCAGGTCGTTTCCTCACCAACAACAACTCAGCTGGAGCCACAAAGTCTTACCAAAATAAAATACACTCTTTTGTATTTATGGTATTTGATAAAAATCAACAAATGATTGTTTTTGTGCCTGAAATAAACATAAATATTATGACAATAAAAGCAGATTTTCTAAATATGAAATCGGTTATAACTTTTGACATGACTTCCTTTCAAAATAAAAGACATAGGATCATCTCAATGCAATAAATAGTAGGTAGTTTAATGTCAGCAGTAATTAAGAAATGATCATATACAGTTCAAAACATTTGAATTTTCCTCAACCAGAGAGTCCCAAAGGAGGGGTCACAGAGCCTCCTGTGGGCCTCAGGCTGCAGACCCCTGGTTTAGGTGAAACGACACATTCAGTGTGTCTGTTTGTCCTGCTACAGTTGATCCTCCCGTCTGCTGGTGGGAATCTGACCCTCTGCATGTTCTGTTTGTCAGGATCGCCGTGTTCTCAGTCACTGTGTTCTATGATGAGAGAGTGGTCATCGTGGCCGAACAGAGGCCGGACGCCAGCGAGGAGGACAGCTTCCAGTGGATGAGCCGGGTGCTCCAGGTTTGCAGAAGAGTCCTAATCCCACAATCCCTTCTGAAAAAATCTCTTTAACGTCTGGGGAGGCCACAATTCTCGGCTTAAAGTCAAATCCTTTAGGATTTTTCTGAATTTTTAGTTTCCCAGCGGGCACAAGATGTCAATTAGATAACTGATATGTTGATGTCTACAGTAATGCTGTGAAACATCTCTTCATATCTCCTACACGTCTGCTCGTATCCATCTGATCTCTGGACACATCCATGCAGACGTTTCATTCGCTCAGACTGATTTGGGATGTTTTCATTGTCGATCTGTGTCACCCATCACTCTGGCCTTGTGTCTCTCAAAGGCCATTGAGAGCATCCACCAGGTGGGCCTGTACTGTCTGGCTCTCGTCCCCGCCAACACCCTACCCAAAACCCCCCTGGGGGGCATCCACATCTCCGACACCAAGCAGTTCTTCCTGGAGGGCAGTCTGCACCCCTGCAACATCCTGATGTGCCCCCACACCTGTGTCACAAACCTGCCCAAGCCCCGCCAGAAGCAGCCAGGTGAGTGTGGGCGTGGCCATGTTTGGTTTTCAGGTGTTATATTGGTGAAGATGACAGAAAATAGTTAAAACTTTGGTACAATTCTCTTTGTTTATGAATTCATGGAGAAATATGGTCACAGAGATGTTCATAATTAGATGAATCATGAGCCACCAAAGAAGAAAAAGTGGTGGTTTGTGACAATAATGGGGCAGAAGGAGAACTTCCACGCCGCCACTGAATGCATCACAGCTGCTCTGAAGGCATTGAGCTGCAGTGACTCATTACTGTACCCACAGTTTTACTCCAGGATTTCAGACAGTATCATTCTCCAGACAGAAGCAGGTTTCAGGACCATGAAAACAGGGTCTATCACCCTTCTGGACTCCAGGAGCACCAGGAAGGGTTGGGGGCTGCTCACTGTTTCTTCCATTGCAGTTGGTGTTGGTCCTGCATCTGTCATGGTGGGTAACCTGGTGGCAGGGAAGCGGATCGCTCAGGCTGCCGGGAGGGACCTGGGCTTGATCGAAGACCAGGATCTGGTCCGCAAGGTAGTTTATCCTGTGAGCAACAGTAGAACCGGAAACTAAACTTTGTCGTAGCTGCGTACCCTTGACCCGGTTGAGGATTAACAGCATGTCCTCCGACAGAAACTCTGCATGTGATTAACCAATAAAAACCTCTGTAGTGTGAATGAAATGTAGAACTCAAAGCGCTTCATCTTTGTGCTCTCCTTTCTTCCTGGTGTAGCTCTGTATGTGGCCCACTGTGATGGTAAGACCTCACTTCCCTTCAGGCTTCTTCTCCTCCGTCCTTCTGCTCGTCTCTGATGTGTTTAGTGTTGAAGACCTGTTTGTACATCACTCACCACATGTGCTTATTTACCAAATATTTCACCATTCTCTGTTGTCTTTTCAAAGTTACATTTGATTGACATGTAGACTTTTTACACAAACTCACTTTTGTGTTTTTGTTTTTTGCAGCATCAGTATTTGACTGAGGCTCTTCAGTGGCGGGCCCAAACCGATCCCGACCACGTCCTCTATGTTCTTCTCAATGCAAAGGTACCACTTACACCTCGTGTGTCAAAGTCACGGCCCGGGGGCCGGATCCGGCCCTCCGGGTAATTCTATCGGCCCTCCAGATCATTTTATTTTATTGTTATTAATGACCAGATGTTATCTTGTTATATTTCTAACTTGGATAGTTTTGACAAAATATATTTTTATGGAGAGTAAAATATTGAAAGTTGATTTATTCTGGAATAATATTCCTGCCTTTTTATTATTCATAATTATGTTAAAAAGTTACAGTTTTAAAGTTTTAAAAATGGTCATTCTGCAGCTTTTTGGACTATTTTAACATTTACTGAGATTTTTTAGGCTAATTTGGAGTTTAGCTAATGTTTCAGCTACATGCTAATGTTTTAGCTAATTTAAGCCTTTTTCAGTTTTTTAGGTTATTTTGAAGTTTAGCTATTTTTAGGCTACTTACTGGTTCATTTGGCTAACCTACGTTTTTTTTTAGTTTTTAGTTTTTAGTTTTTAAGCTAACTTGGCATTCAGCTCTTTTCTGAGCTGGCTAGTTCAGCTTCCAGCATTCACACTAGCATTATCACAGGTAATGCTATGTATCTAGTTCATAATTATGTTAAAAGTTACAGTTTTAAAGTTCTAAAAATGTCCTTTTAGAGTGTTTAAATGTTTATCCAGTTCGGCTCGTGACCTCAGGTCTGTTTAAGATTTTGCCCCCCTGTGTGATTGATTTTGGCCCCTCGTACGACTGATTTTGACACTCCTGCCATACACTGTCTCTGTGTTTGACTGTCATTATGAACAGACAGATTAATCCTGTCCGTCAGGATCTTTGAGATAATCGCTCATCTGCTGGTCTCTTTTCAGGGAGTGACTGTAGGAACCGCCACCTGTGTCCAGCTTTACAAGCGAGCAGAGAAGATCGCTGCAGCTCTCACTGAGAAAGGCTGCATCAACACCGGCGAGAACGTGGTTCTGCTTTATCCTCCCGGCAAGTGCTTTAGACTTTCTATCTACAGTTTTTCACCATAAGCACTTTATCGTAAACACTAACATCTCTTTGTGTTCGACTCTTTTCCAGGCATCGATTTGATCGCTGCCTTCTACGGTTGTCTGTATGCTGGATGTGTTCCTGTAAACGTCCGACCTCCTCATCCTCAGAACCTGGCTGCCACGCTGCCGACTGTCCGCATGATTATTGATGTGCGTGAGGCGGTCCATCTGACTTTTTCCAGCTTCTGTTCATTTGTGTTGCGTTCCTAATGGGCAAACCGGCCCAGAGTCTAGAGGATAAACGTCAAAAGGGACGTAACATAAAAACTGGACACAAAGGGTTAACGGAACACCGTTTATTAAATAAACTCAAACGTGTGTCCGGCAACGAAACAACAAAATGAATAATTACTGTGGTGGTTGAAGCAAAAAGACAAAACAAAAGGGAATGAGAACCTCAACCAAACATGAATCAGTCATGGAGACTCCTTACCAGCATGTCGACCGTCAGAGTCAGCAGCTCCTGAAGAAAACAAATAAAGTTAGACTACCAACCCCAAACTAAAATAACAAAAAGTATTAAAAACTGGTAGAGTATTTATTTCTTTCATAAGTGAAAAAGAATAGATTGTCATTTTGATTAATTTGTTTTACTTAAGTTTTGTCATTTATGTTTAGATCTTTAACATATCGGATAAATAATTAAGATGGATTAAAGATAATTGATTCTACATCAGTACTGTCATGTTTGATAATAAAAGGAGAAAAAGAATGAAGATTCACCAAAGTCGTAGATAGAGTCAATGTGTGACTTCAGTTAAATGAGCTGCAGGAGGATCTCACCTGAAATTTGACACATTTTATTTTGAAAGGAACTTGCTGTTAAAAGTAAAACGAATTCAAATTGTTCAGAAAATTATAACCGTTATATAATTCAGTTATTTAAAGTCTAAATTATGTAAATTATTGGCTGAATGGCGACAAAAACACAAAATGTATTTATGTTTTTTGTAAACAACAAAGTAAGAAACTGAACCAAATGGATCTTTTAGCGTCAAGAGCTCCAGACCTCATGGTTAGATGTTTGTAAGTCATTTTATTATTTACCAATACAAATGTTGTTTTGTTTTTTTTTCTCTGAGCTGATATTTTGTTTAGCATAAATATCGGTTTCTTTTCTGTTATTTCAGCCTTTGGTTGGTGTTCGGTTTGAGTTCGGATGCGTTTTTTCTCCCATTTATTAAACCTCCTATTCTTCACTCATGTATGAAGTCACTAATGTCTGTCTTTGGTTGTCAGGTCAGTAAAGCTGGATGTATCCTCACAACTCAAAACCTCATGAGGATTCTGCGCTCCAAAGAAGCTGCAGCTTCTGTCAACATTAAAACCTGGCCAACGATCATTGATACAGGTAGAAACGTCGTGGAGATGCTCTAACATCAATATATTTACAGTGTTTCCTCTTGTATCCCAGGGTTTACCTTCTAAAAACAAACTTCAATAGATGGAATATGTGAAGTAGAGCTGAGTTGATCGAATCGATTTGAATCGATCTTAATAGATCAATAATAAATCCATAAAAATAGAGATTGATGTAACCCATAAAGCTAAAGTCTGCTAGCTTGATGCTAACGTTTAATGGGATTTCCCATAGGACGGCTATATTTTTTAAGTAACCATTTGTGGTCTAAAACATCGTTTTTTGCTCATTCTTTCTTCTTCTTCTGGAATAAGATGTAATGCTGTAACCATAGACTGTATATAAAATAACTGGACAGAGCAAGCCCCACTACTTCCGTGTTCCATATAGGAAGTACCACTGGGTTCCAAAAAG
>NC_050516.1:33454167-33490755 GCF_002922805.2 Oryzias melastigma
GCCTACTTTCGCGAGGAGAGGAAGTAATGCATTTCCAATGGGGGACCTCAGTGCTTGCTTTGTCCATTAATTTTTACAGTCTATGGCTGTAACGTGATCGCCACCTAGTGGTCAAACTGAAACGTCCTCCAGGAGAAGCAGAACAATGTTTACAATGTTAATGATCTGAACCTTTTAGTTAGAACTTCTCCTTTAGAGAATCTATGTAACTCTGGATGATATTAACAATCATTATTTCTCTGATACATTTACAGGATGTGAACTGAGATTAATATGAAAATCTTCAAAACATTTATAGATTATTAATGTATTTCTAAACAAATGTGTCTAAATGTGTAAACTCAAGATTGAATTGAGTTGAATTGAGTTGATTGAAAGAATAAAAAGTAAGTCCGGGATTATAGAATGAAAACCAGGATCTGCTCACGACTGAAGATTCATGTATATCTGGACAGTTGCAGACACAGAGGAGATTGATTCAGCCAATCAGGACGCAGTGCGCTGTTTGAGAAATAAAGCATGCAGAATTGTGCTGCCAAAAAAAGTGAACCCCAATAAAGTGAGGGAACACTGAAAGGAAACATTAAATGATAAAAGAATCGCAGCACAAACATTTGTGGAGGTTCGTGTTTGTCGTGCAGCTCCACATTTATTTGGGTTTATGTTTGCAGATGATCTTCCTCGCCGCCGACCGCCACAGATATATAAGCCGCCCACTGCAGAGATGATCGCTTATCTGGATTTCAGTGTGTCTACTACAGGCATGCTCACGGGGGTCAAGGTAAAACCTCCAAACTCATCTCCGCCATGTTGAGCTTTTCTCTGGTCTTCTCAGTCCAAACATGACGTTAAACCTTCTCCGTTTGGTTTGGGGCTCTGCTCTTCTTTGTTTGGGATTAAAACTGGAATTAAGACATTTGTTCAACAACATCAAAAAGTCTGAAGAAGTTTTGATACTTTTGGTCCCATTCTGGCAGATTGGGGCGGGGCTAATGCGACATTAACGACGTTAAGCAGGACATTTTCGATGTTTCCTAATGACGTTTTCAATGTTTTTAGAGTTTTCTATGGATGTTTCTGATCCCTGTATTTAACACAATAAGATGAACCAACTTTGATCAGTCTAGAACGTCTTTTGGATGCGCGGTTTGTACGCTTTTTACGCCCGTCCTGGGACGACTTCAGACTCTGATAGTTCAGACTAAACAGACATTTTCTGACCGTAATGATCACAGTTCTCAGAGTCAGTGAACGCACCGGGAATGAAGTCACCACCCTCATCGATTGTGATTGGTCCTTCGTGTTAGCCCCGCCCCAACGCGCCACAATGGGGCCAAAAGTTTAGAAACTGAAATTTTCAGAATCAAAAACAGAAAATAAAAGAGTTTAAAGTGGAAAAAAAAGTTTTGAGATTTAAACTTTGAGTTTTAAACCTAAAAAAACGGAACATTTGAAGCTGAAAGTAATTTGTTTGTTTTAAAATAGCAGAAAGTTTTTTTCAAAATGTTTTATTTGGGTTTCAAATAATATTAAATTAACCCTTTTTTCCAACCTAGATAGGATCAACCAGAGTATCTATGTGTTCATTACTTGGTTCCACCTACAAAGTTACTCTTATTTTACAGATAATTGTGTGTTTCGTGCGTTTGTGTCAGATCTCTCATGCAGCCGTCAGCGCGTTGTGTCGCTCCATAAAGCTCCAGTGTGAGCTCTACTCCTCTCGCCAAATAGCCATCTGTCTGGATCCGTACTGCGGCCTGGGCTTCGTCTTGTGGTGCCTCGCCAGGTACAGCTCACGCTCACGCGCTCCCAGCACCCCGATGACGTGAATTCACACGGCGGACGTTTCCTTCCAGTGTTTACTCAGGTCATCAGTCCATCCTCATCCCTCCCTTCGAGCTGGAGAGCTGCTTGTCTCTGTGGCTCAGCACGCTCAGTCAGTACCGCATCAGAGACACCTTCTGCTCCTACTCTGTGATGGAGCTCTGCACCAAAGGTCTGGGCACGCAGACGGAGCTGCTGAAGGTGAGGAGGAGTCATTCCCCATGAAGTCTGAGGTACGATCACTGATCCTGTCCTGTGGGGGGGTGTAGGCCCGAGGTGTGAACCTGTCGTGCGTCCGGAGTTGTGTGGTGATCGCAGAGGAGCGGCCTCGCCTCGCCCTCACACAGTCCTTCTCCAAGCTCTTTAAGGATGTGGGACTGTCTTCCAGAGCGGTCAGCACCGCGTTTGGCTCCAGAGTTAACCTGGCCGTGTGTCTGCAGGTAAACACCCGGCTGGATGTGAGAGCTTCAGATCTCACCTGGAAAAATCCTGTGCGACTTCTTTGTTTCTGGTCTTACAGGGAACCACGGGTCCAGATCCCTGCACGGTTTACGTAGACATGAAGTCTCTACGCCATGACAGGTGAGTGATGGAGGTGATGAGTCCTTCATAACGCGCTTAGAAATGTAAGTGAGTCAAATAAATGCTAGGACTGTAAACGCGATTAATAAAAAATAATTAGTGCGTTAATATTTATCAACGCAAGTTAATCAAAGATACAGTCCTTCGCTTTAACTCGGTGGTTAAGGCTCCTACAGCGTCGAAACACTTTGACGGTTCTTATTATACTGTGGTTATTTATGAAGAAATCAATATTAAATCCGTTTTTAGTATTTTATTCTTGCTATATTTCTGGTTTGAATTCACAAAAGTGGACGATTTGATCCAAGTTCCGGCATCATATTGTCATCTAAAATTCACCCAGTAAAACATTATGATTAATTGTGATTATTCACAACACAAAAGTGCGATTAATCTGGTTATTTTTTTAATTGGTTTATAGAACTAATTCAAAATAAACGTTTTAAACTTGCAGTTTTATTTGTGTTTTCATTTTGTGATTATTCACAGATAATAAGTGGTCAGCAAATGATGGTACTAAAATAAAAATCATAATAATCACAATTAATCGCGATTAATTTTTTTCCAGGTTAGCGATGAATCAGTTAATTAATTCCCTGCTCAAATAAACACATAAGAAGCCCCCACCTCTCTGCAGATGCTGAGTTTTGAATTTAACAAGCAGCCTGTTGACTTCACCTTTTTGCTTTAAACTTTTTGTTTTCTTTTCTTGTTTCGTATCTTTAAAGTTCAGGTTGAATTAGTGGTAATTTGTGATCTGTTTTAGTGGATGAACTTTCCAGTCTGGCCAGTGTGAGACCGATAACTTTACAACGGAAACTACAGAAGTTTCTCCAGAATCTTTGAACCCAGTGATGACACGTGATAATAGAATCACCAAAAGCTTAATTATGGGTAATACACAAAGAAAAATTCACAAATAATCTACTTTTTTTACTTTAGTTACTAGAAGACCCACTCCGGTGAAAATTGTGTTGTTAACATCTTGTTGTCGCGTTTTTCTGATGACGAAGGAAATCTATTAAACTTAAAAATAACATTTTGTTGAGAATCAGCAGCAGATTAAAAAATTCAATTTGAAAAAACTTGTACTGGTAATTTTAACATAGAAAATACACTGGGCGGGGCCACAAGCTCCCTGCTCCGCCCCATTCTGATGCATCCACTCACAGACAGACAGATCCATGAACGTCTGCGTTTTCCTCGTTCTGGATCAGAACTGAGCGGTTTTTGGTCGCACCCTAATGTCAGGTTGGGGTTGTGGGTTGCTGTAAGCTAGCGGTAGAGCGTGTAAACAAAGAGTTCTCAGGACCGGAGAGGGAAAGGGGGGTGGGGTTGCTCTGCGCCAACAGTCCCACCCAGAACTCAGAGGTGAATTTCTGATGATCTCCTGCCACTCTGCAGAAACTATGTCCTAGAAAACAGCACATTTCTTTTTTATGTTTTGGGTAAAAACGCCATAATTACCATGAAAACACTTTGACATACACATCAATATACATATAAATGTTTTACATTGTACCTGTCATGAGTTCCCTCCGCCGACCACCAGAGGGAGCCATCTCCTGAGTCTTGACTCTCACCTGGCCTCCCTTGCTCTGTAACTGATTTTATTGAATTAATGGGATCATTTGGCCCTTATTTATAGTTTTTACAAAATCATTCTTTTATTTTAATAAATGAGGTGGAAGACGAACTTCAACGGCTGCAAGGCAGGACAGCGCGACATGAATTTACTACAACAACCACCGGTGTTGTCAAAAAATCACAGAAACTCAAAAGTCCCGCCCGCCGCTGTAACAAGAGCGAGCAACGAGGAGACAGACACGCCTCGACCTGTGATCAGATTCCAGCCGACCTGATATCCAGCTGGATCAAAGTTCTCCCTAAAACCTTTTTGTTATTCCTCATGAATTCAAGGAAAATGGATGAGAAAAAGGAAAAAGCTGAAAAAATAGAAAATAGAATTCCAAGAAAAATGCCAGATGAGCAGTTCTCTTAGGAGAGAAATCTTTATTTTATGGGCTGCCTGGAAGCTGAAGCCACACAGGCAGACGGATAACTGTCTGTATAACAGCATAAGAAAGGTCACACATTGACCTGTGATGTTTTTATCAACACAAACTGTTCACACGTGGCCCAAATAAGGAATCTGGGAATTTCGCCTGGAATTTTTTTTTGTTATTTTCATTCAAAAATGTGTTGATCAGTTTGTTGGCTAAATTTATTCTTGTTTTTTTATTAAATTAAACCTAAAACTTCCATTCTGTGCTGTAAAAACAGTTTGAATCCCATTTTTCCAGAGGGAATTTTCTGTTTTGCATGTTTTGACCTTTGCCTGTTTGACTCCGCCCTGTTCCTGCCCTCGTCGATGATTAAACTCTATTGGGTCCAAACGCCTCAGGCTCTTCGTTACTGTCCCAATCACTAAATAAATGACCACAAGTTTTTCGTTAAATGTACATGTTACAAATATGTGTACATGCATTCGTTTATTAATGTAAACCCTTTCAGAGTGAGGCTGGTGGAAAGAGGAGCACCTCAGAGTCTTCCTCTCATGGAGTCTGGGAAGGTGAGAGATGTTGCAGACGGTGAAATCGTTCTCTGAAGACATTTTAACAATCTGTTCTTCTACCAAGATACTGCCGGGCGTCCGAGTGATTATAGTGAACCCGGAGACCAGAGGTCCACTCGGGGACTCGCATTTAGGCGAGGTATGGGACACAAGATTCTTCTGCTGCTGCGATGACGTCAGAGAACGTACCTCATGGCGGTACTCTTGAATCAGCAGCATGACTCCGCCCTCCTTTCTCCATCAGGTCTGGGTGAATAGCCCCCATAATGCCAGTGGTTACTACACCATCTATGGAGAGGAGGGTCTTCAGGCTGACCACTTCAACACCAAGCTCAGCTTTGGAGACCCGCACACTCTGTGGGCCAGAACCGGGTACTTGGGTTTTGTGAAGAGAACCGAGCTCCTGGATGCTAGCGGGGGTAAACAGACGACAGAACTTCCATCAAAACAAAAGCCAGTTCCTCTGTGGTTCTGATGCTTCCTGTTTGTGCTCCAGACCGCCATGACGCTCTTTTCGTGGTGGGCTCACTGGATGAGACCCTGGAGCTGCGAGGTCTGCGCTACCACCCAATCGACATCGAAACCTCTGTTTCTCGAGCTCATCGAAGTATCGCTGAGAGGTGAGAGGAACCATTAGGACTTCTGTAAGGAACAATGCATTTGACATGGTCAGCTTTAGATTAGTCTGAGCTAAAACAGCATGGACTAGAGGTCAGAAAACCTTCAGTTACCCTGTTCTAGAAAACTCAAATGAGGAATCAAAAACAGACTTTATTATAAAACACCAAAAAATACGGTTTCTCCAGTTCTTATAAATACAGAGCAGACTATATGTAAAAGAAAAGTTTTGTCTGAGAGAAGCATCAGAGCTAATATTTGATTTATTCCGAGCAATTAAAAAAATAAGAAGGGAAAAAGTTAAAATATTTAAATATGTAAAAACCATTTGCAGTAAAAGTTCATAAATTGATTATAAATAAATAAAATACAATTAACTTAAATATAATCACTTGTATTGTCACACCTATCACATAAAAATGATTTTTAAACATAGTCTGATTAAATGAGAGGGAGGAAGGACATTTATATTATTCTATCCCTCTTGTGATGTACTGAACTCCTTTCTAAAAATATGTCACAAGTGTAATATTAAACAGAAACGTACATAGGATAGAAATTGTATGTAGAAATTATCTTTAAAGATGAAAGGATCATGAGTCGTTGAGGTTTCATTGACGTGTCCACGACGGTACAGACAGGATTTTCATTCTTTATGTTCAGTTATTGTGATATTTCAGGATAATTGTATCTTCGTGGTACAAAAGCCAGTTTGGCCTGGATGTACTGTAGGATCCTCTCTGTCAGAAAAACACATTAGAGACGAGAAAAGTCCAAAATGACCACCATTCCTAAAGACGCCATTCCTTAAGATATACTTGATTATTACACAAATGTTGAGTGTCTATTCGCCCCAGTCTTAAGAACAGGGGCTGTTCATGCACAAAAAACAGTCTTTAAGCTTAAGGGCTGTCTACAGAAAACTACTATATACATAGTGTGTGTGTGTATATGTGTGTTCATATATATATACATATATATATATCAGTGTTGGGCATCTCACTTCAAAAAAGTAATTAGTTATAGTTACTAGTTACTTCTCCCAAAAAGTAATTGAGTTGGTAACTCAATTACTGCATCTTCAAAGTAATTAGTTACTTGGCAAAGTAACTCGTTTGCACGTTTGTGTTGTGATTGTAATGTTTATATCCGTGTCTACCGCCTGTTTAGATACAAAAACATGATCACATTTGTCAATCGCGGCATTTTATTGTGAAAAACTGGTTATATTTTGAAAAGAAACCAGATTTTCTCATGTATCTTGATGCAACTTCCGGCCAGAATTGACGCGGAACGCTCGGGTGCGAAGCGCCCAGCTCCAGCAAGATCATCAAACTTTGAAGTAACGCGCCGCGATTTACACGAAGTAACTATAACGGCGTTACAGCGAGGATGAAAGTAATTAGTTAGATTACTAAATTACTTGATTTATAACGCCGTTAGTAACGCCATTATACTTAAACGGCGTTAGTCCCAACACTGATATATATATATATATATATATATATATATATAGATCGATATGTTTATATCTATCTATCTATCTATATATATATACACACATAGATGTATATACATATATATATCTATATATGTGTATATATACTGTATATTTACACACATATATATATATAGACACATATGTATATACATACATATATATTGTATATATATATGTATGTATGTATCTATATGTATATATTTATATATATATATAAATGTATATATATATATATAGATGTATATGTTTATATCTATCTATATATATATATATATATATATATATATATATGTATATATACTGTATATTTACACACACACACATATAATATATATATATATATATAGAGGGGTCAGCTGTGGCGCAGTGGTAGGGCGGTCGACTCTTGATCAGAAGATTGCGGGGTAGATTCCCGCCTTGCCCGCCCATGTGTTGAGATGTCCTTGGGCAAGACACTGAATCCCAAATTACATCTGGTGGAAGACTGGTGCAAGAGTTCGGCAGCGGAGCCACCACCAGTGTGTGAATGTGACTGTGAAGCATATATATATGTATGCATATATATACACTTACATTTTATGTATATACTGTATTTATGTTTTAGAATCTTGGAATTTCTTGTGGCTAACGTGCTTTTTCAAAATTCATGCCAAATTTCGTGCTTGTGCCACAAAATGTAGGATTTTAGGATTTTAATAACAGGCTGCTCTAGTTTATGGTGAAGGATGAGTGAGTTGTAAGATCAGCGAAACACTTTGGTCTCTCTCTCCACAGTGCTGTATTTACATGGACCAACCTCCTGGTGGTGGTGTCGGAGCTGTGCGGTTCGGAGCAGGACGCGCTGGACTTGGTTCCTCTGATCACCAACGTGGTCCTGGAGGAGCACCACCTCATTGTGGGCGTGGTGGTCATCGTGGACCCCGGCGTCATACCCATCAACTCCAGAGGGGAGAAGCAGCGCATGCATCTACGGGACTCCTTCCTCGCCGACCAGCTCGATCCCATCTACGTCGCTTACAACATGTGAGCCTCAGGCGGACCGGCCTTTGTCGCTCCTCCTCTGCACCATCGTTGGAAGGACTGGGTGGTGCGTATGAGGCGTCAACCAACATGTGCTGGCACCCAGCTCTCTGTGACACCAGCATATCTTGGCCACTGCATGCCTGTAATTGGTTTTGGCATTGCTCACTGTGGTTTTATATATTAATAGAGTTTTTGCAAATAAGACAGAAGCAACATTTAACTTTGAAATGCAAAGAGAAACTATGTTTAAGTCACGTTTTTTTATTAGTTGGAGAAAGGGTCCCTCTAGGAGTTCCTAGTGTTGGGATTCCAAGTTTTAATGCAAAGTCATCAAATCCTCTCAAATATTTTGCAATTTTACTAAATCTAACCCAATCCAGCTCTGTTACCCGCCCGCCATGGTCCTTTTCTATGCAACATTAAAATGTCGCATTTGTCAAGAGTCACTCAGTTTTATGCTGCGTGCAAAATCTCTGTGAAACATAAAACAAAGTCCTCATTTAGCACCTCATACAAAGAATACTCAAAGAAGACATTTCTGCTCCATTAGTTTATAAAGCAGCTCGACTCAAAACACCACAGAAAAACGTCAGACAGAGCTTTAATCCTTTTAAATCGTTGTAGTCCAGAAAATTCCAATAAGGATAAATTGGGCCGAATCTTTTTGTTCAGTATAGACCATCATTTACACAGTAGATGTAAATAGTTTTCTGTCAAATAACCACAAAAAGTTCCTGCAGGGCTTTTAATTCACACATTTAATACCTCAAATAAGAGAAAAAATGTAATTGATCTGACTGGGCTGGTCTTACGTTATATTAGTAAAAACTTTATTGATTTTTTAAAACATGTAAATGACAAAGATAGTGCGGTCAGTTTAACTCAACGAGTTGAAAATAGAACTTGGAGGGAATAACACTAAAGTTGACTGCAGGATCACTACTTTCAGAGTGAATTTCACAGAACAAAAATATTTTTAAAAAAGTTTTTATTTGGTTGATGCCAATGGGACATTTTTAAGATTTAGTACACTTATGGATTGAGTAAGAGATCAAATGAGCTTTGAATTTAGTTTTAAGGGACCATGAAAAGTCTTGAATTTAACTTTATTTAAACCTTTGAAAGATGATGACAGTCACATCAGTGTCTGCATCAAAGTCTGTTACCGTCAAACTTCACTTTAATACGAAATGAAAATGAAACATAAGTTACAGAAATGAGCCATAAATACATTTACAAAGAACCTTTGAAATGAAATGAAAGGTGCGGTAAATACAATGTATGGTGTTTAAACGACGAGGAGAAAATCCACATGTATTACAGTGGAAAGAGTTTCCTTGTTCATCGTTTTTGATTTAGATCAGGGGTTCTCAAAGTTTTTGTAGCCAAATTAAGAACTAAAAATTAGACTGGGGACCAATTTTGGTGAAAATTAAATTGATCAACAGAAAAATGTTGTTTTTAATACCTCAAATGACCAAGTGTTATATGTACCATTAGCAGAGCAAACAGAGAAAGATTTGAAACATTGTTTTAACTGAAAAATATTGTCAGTTTTGGTCAACATCAGACAAACTGTGTGATGTCTGTGAGCTACCATCAGCATACAAACTCCTCGTCGCTGAAGGGACATTCCCCGGCCAGAACTTATATTCCTGCTCATCACTGGTTTGTTTCATAACTCATATTTTGTCCCAAAAAGCGTTAAACGAAGGTGGATGATTACAATATACTTTATTCTGGGGATTTATTGTCATATTTGAATATTTTTCCACATATTCATTAAACAATTGCTTTTTGTGTTGAAAAATGACCTTTTAGGCTAATTTAGGATAAGAAACACGATTTATGAAAGTGACTTTTTTATGGAAGCACAATGAACAATTCATAAATAGTTGTTGCTTCTTCTGCAATTTTTATGGGGCACAGAGTCTGGGCGACTGGATCAGCAGCGACCCGACAGGATCCGTTTACATGGAATATGAGGGGAAATACATCCAAATACGACAATAATAGTCTTTCATAATCATCCACCTTCTTTAAACGCTGTTTGGAACAAAATATGAGCGTTATGAAGCAAATGATCGATGTCTGAGAGCGGGGAAACACTTTGAGAACCCCTGATTTAAGAGGACGTTTTGCTGTCATTTTTTTATGTTCTACAAAAATCAGCCAGTAACAGACAAAAAACATCCTGGACGGACTGAACAGTAACGCAGTGGGTCAAGTTGTTCTGAGTGAAAATCTGTGTTTCTTTGCTGAACTCCTCCCATGTTCAGCCTTTGTTTCTGCACAAACTAATGCATGTTCTGAGCAGGAGTCGTTTTTCACCACATGAACATGAGGAGCAGCAGCGAGTGTACAAAGAAAGCTCATCGCAGCAGCGAGTGTACAAAGAAAGCTCATCGCTCCCCCCCTTCATAACGAAGCCAAATAAATGTCTGATTCCTGCCTTACGAGACTTCAGCCATACATTCCTGATTCAACTTTTATCAAGTTTATTCTCCTTTGACTCTGAAATTCTGATTTACAACAAAAGTTCCAAACAAACAGGAGAGAGGCCATATTCTGCAATGTAACTAAAAGGTCTTCTTGTATTTTGGATACTGTATGTTACTGTATAGTTATTTCTAACTGTATAAATGTATAAATAACTTTCCACTCTGAATTGTTAGTTTCTGCATGAAAACATAAGTGGGGAACGGAAACGTTAGACTGTAAATAAAGGTTGCAAAGCCTTTTATTTGGTTATGCAAAGCTGAAGAAGTTAGCATAGCTACGACTCTAAACTTGATCAAAAATAATCTATTTTATTATACAAATGAGGCATTTCGACTATAGGGTCAGAGAGAAGTCGGATCTTTTCCGGATCTGGGATGAGAGTGTCGGGGTTTACAGGAAGGACTAGCACTGTTATAGCCAGGAGCGCTCCTCTGTCCGCCAGTGGGCGGCGCCGTCTGTGGGGTTGGACCAATCAAATGACTGTTTTCAGGCTACCAGATGATTATGTGAAGGTTTCACTGTTGTTATCTGATATTCATTGCAGTTATGCTGCTGAAAAGGCACATTTTTTGTTGGCACATTCTGGCTTTCCAGGGAAAAGTTTGACCTGCGTTTGTCCTGAAACGCTTCTGTAAATATTTCCTTTGAGATTCTAAAGGCTTTGGTGTCGTAGTCAGTAGAAACCAGTCGGTGTGTCAAGAGTTTTCTGTATTCAGTCACTGGATTTATTGTTTTTTTTTAATCACTCATGAATGCAGCTGCAAAGCTGAGCCACATTTAAACCATCTGTGACTGGCAGGTAAAGAAAGCAAAAAAGTGTAAAGAAAACTGTTTTTCAAACTGCATTTGATCTCTTGTGCTTTCCTTGTGATCTTTTGTCATAATTTAAAGGACGTTTGCTGTGGCTCGTAGTTTTCTTTCGTCAGTAATAATGAATCCTTACATGTAAATAGATTTTGAACTTTTGCATTTGTCCCGTCACAACATTCAGTTTTAAAGTCATCTAGACCAGGGGTCCCCAAACGTTTTCCTGTGAGGGCCACATATCTGTTTTCTTCTCTGATGGGGGGCCAGGTCGGTTTGTCGGCTAACAGACAAAGTGTAACAATCACAGCCTAAACATGGACATTTACAGTTTTTAAGAAAGCCACACATAGCCGCATTTTACATAGTACATATGTGTAGTTTTGACAAAAAAATAATACTAAAACTAGATATATAGCATTACCTGACATAGATTAATAGCTGAAGATGTTTAAATTAATAGCTGAAAACGCTGAAGCTGATAGCTAGCAAAAATATTAGCCAAATTAGCCAAAAAAACAAACAAACAAAAAAAAAATCTAAATTAGCCAATACGACTAGCATAAAGCTAAAATACTAAACTTTAAAATAGCCTAAAAAAATGAAAAAAAGCCTAAATTAGCCAAAACAACTAGCATGTAGCTGAAATATTTGCCAAATGCCAAATTAGCCTTAAAAATTGGAAAAATTTCTAATTCAGTCAAAACAGTTTGGGGAGCCGGCCCAAATGTGGGGGAGGGCCGGATCCAGCCAGCGGGCCGCAGGGGTCCCCAAACTACGGCCCATGGGGCGGATCAGGCCCACCTCTGGATTTGGCCCTCCCTCCCAAACCTTCTGCACTCTAAACTATGATGGGAGTGGATAGACTATTTATTGGTTTAATAGTAATTCACATTTTAAGGCTAAGTTGGCGTTTTACTCATATTTCAGCTACATGCTAGCAGTTTTGGCTAATTTAGGCTTTTTTCAGATTGTTTTGGCTAATTTGGAGTTTAGCTGATATTTTAGCCTTATGCTAGCTGTTTTGGCTAAATTTAACATTGTATCGGTTCTTAGGCTAATTTGGCATTTGCTAATATTTCAGCTACATGCTAGCTGTTTTGGCTAAATTTAGGCTTTTTTCAGTTTTTTGGGCCAATTTTGCATTTTGCTAATATTTTAGCTAGCTATCAGCTTCAGCGTTTTTAGCTATTAGCTAATTTCAGCATCTTCAGCAGCCACATGTAGCTTACAGCACTCACATTAGCATTATCACAG
This sequence comes from Oryzias melastigma, assembly GCF_002922805.2. Taxonomy (NCBI): domain Eukaryota; kingdom Metazoa; phylum Chordata; class Actinopteri; order Beloniformes; family Adrianichthyidae; genus Oryzias; species Oryzias melastigma. Next base: position 33,466,854 of record NC_050516.1, read on the forward strand.
GTAATGCTATATCTCCAGTTTTCCATGAAGATTACAGAAATGAATTACTTAAAATGCGGCTATGTGTGGCTTTCTGAAAAACCGTAAATGTCTATGTTTAGGCTGTGATTGTTACACTTTTCTGTTAGCCTACAAAGCGACCCCCCATCAGAGAAGAAAACAGGTATGTGGCCCTCAGAAGAAAAAGTTTGGGGACCCCTGGTTTAAACATTAAGAATAGACAGGAAGAGTCTCGTTGTATCGATGCACTTTGGTTGGAGGATTTATTTTTTACTCTGCTGTCTTCAATTACCCCCATTTCACATTCCAATGTTTATCTAAAAAAGTTGTAGACATGCTCTGCTTTTGTTCTTCTTTTGCTGCATTTGGCAGCCGACTAAAAAAGTCAAATCGCTCCTTATTTTAGCTTTAATCCTGCATCCAGAACGGCAGCATGGCTGCCACGTGAAAGGAGCCGTAAACCAACTTTGGTACGTCTCATTTCATCGCACAAGTAAAGGAGGTCGATTGTATGAAACTCTATATTCAGGGAGTGAAACTCAGTACAGGGAAGGACCCTGAGGTCCCATGATGCAATCTGATCGGACTCGGTAAATGTCAGCATTTTTCAGCACGAATCCCTCTTGAGTCACAGCTGTAAAACAAAGTGACGTCAGCCTGCTTCGCCAGGAAGTCTCCAAGGGCTTCTCCTAGTTCACTCTTCTTTTACCATCATGACGTATACACTATGCAATCCTGAAGATGGTGCAGTTCAATATTTAAAGCATGCACAGTCTGGGTGAATAAACATTCTTTTCTTTGTTGGTTGGTTTATTTTATTAAAAACAAAGATATATATATATATATATAGTATGAGAGAATGACAGATTACATTTTTAGAACTGAAAAGAAGGTTTCTATGTCCTCATCTTGTGTTGATGAGAAAGCATTCGAGTTGATGCACTCCCGTTCAGTTGAGCTTCAAACATCTGGTGAAATGGTTTTTCCTCACAAGGGTGTGATCTAACAATCAGTCCTAAACTTTGTTTTTCATAGAGTTCAAAACTAAAGAGGATATTTTTTTCTTTTCCAGTTGTCTCAATTCTTTTCTATTTTGGTATGTTTTAATTTGTTTTATACTTGTTGTTGAGTAATGCAGAATAAACAGACATTTAACCAATTCAACTGTCTGAACATGTTTATTTTTTAATGATCTAAAAGTACATGAACTGAACACAACCTCTTTAAGCTTGGAATTGTTTGTGTTGTAATTAAAACACATTAAAATAAAAAATATAATCTGATTTTAGAAGGTCTCTGTGGTTTCTGTCAAAACCAACTAAAAAAATATGGAGTTCCTCAACTAAGAGCTTTAGTATTCAGCTTCTGTTTTCATGTTACTCACTTTTTATTTAACATTTTGATCAATTAACCCAAGTTAATGAATTTGTTGCCATTTAATGTTCCAATATTCCTCATTGTACTTGTGTGTACGGACCAATCTGGGTCCCACTTCACAACCTGAGCTTGGAGCTCTTCGAGTTTTGTGATTTCATTCTTCCAACACGCCAATAAAAATTCAGTTAGGAAACACACAATCAAAAATAAAGGAAAACATCTTGACAACATAACATTAAAAGCAAAAGAATGAGAACATTTCTAGCTAAATTTGGGCATGTTGGTCAGAAACTGAGCTTATTAAAGCCGCCACAATAACTTTTCCAGCTGGTTTAGCAACATCATATATCAAAGTAAATAACATTAATAACTTAACATTTTGGTATCACCACCATTCTGAACATTGTTCCAAACGTCACACTTCCACACATAGTTTACATTCATTGTCCTTCGGTTCCGTAGCCATTATACTGTGACCAAACCATATTTTAGAAGTGTTTTCACAGAAATGTGTTCATTACTGTACCTGATACACACATTTTTTTGGGTAGCTCCTATTAATGGTAACTTAAAAGTTCTGTCACCCTCAGATTGTGGGACTTCTCTTTGGTTGGAAATAGGTTTTGTATATGAATTAGCAAGACTTTATTGGATGCTTTAAACATAACTTGTGCTGTTTGGTGTCTAACTAAACTATGTAGTTTCAGTAGTAAAAAAAAAAAAAAAAGTTGATTTGTGTGTTCTAAAAATCTATTTTTATGTAATATGCGTATTGCTCTTTTTTGTAGAATGTAAAGGAAATATATGGAACACTGATACTTGTTCTCCCATACTTCAGCACCATAGCTAAAGTAGGGGAGAACTTAGGAGCACTATAACAATGTATTACAATCAAGAAATCATTATTTTTTGTTTATTATTGAGAGATTTTATTGCAATTTTGTGTCTAATGTGTGGTTTTCATGACAGTTACCAATATATTACAATTCCCTAGAATTTAATTTCTTGCACATTTTCTATTTGTATGCTGTCTGTGTTAATTGGCTGTTCAGAATGTCTTGCTTGAATACCAAATTTTGTCCTATTTAAATGTAATTATAATTTATTATTGCCCATCCATCTTTTTATAGTATCCTTATTAACTGTCTTGACAAGATTTGGATAATTGTCACCACTGTAAAATATATTTGTATCATCTGCAAACAAAATGAATTTAGTTGTTTTCCAAATTGAAAATATGTCATTGATATTTAGTATGAACAGTTAAGGTCCCAACACTGACCCCTGGGGTACACCACAAGATTATATGTGCTTTAAACTAATAAAGGATCAGACTTTTACCAAAGTTTTGGTTAGTATTAGAAATCAGTGTATTCTGGAGGAAGCAAACAGGATCTTTTCAAGGGATGTAAAAACCTTGACATATGTATAAACTTAACCAAACTAAATTAATTAAATACCAGTTTAGTAACCCTTATTTCACATGTGTGTGAGTCAAGTCAAGGCCTGGGGGCCAGATCCGGCCCTCCAGGTAATTTTATTTTGGTGTTATTAATGGCCCGATGTTATCTTGCACTTATTTCTAACTTGTATAATTTTGACAAGATATATTTTTCTGGAGAGTAAAATATTGAAAGTTATTTAAGGTTTAAGTTGATTTATTCTGGAATAATATTCCAGCCTTTTTATTATTCATAATTATGTTAAAAAGTTACAGTTTTAAAGTTTTTAAAATTAGCATTCTGTTAGCTTTTTGGACTATTTGGGAATTTACTAAGATTGTTTTGCCTATTTTGGAGTTTAGCTAATATTTAACTACATGCTAGCTGTTTTGGCTAATTTAGGCTTTTTTAAAGTTTCTTAGGCTGTTTTGAAGTTAGTCTAATATTTACATGCTAGCTGTTTTGGATAATTTATGCTTTTTTCCAGTTTTTGGGGGGCTATTTTGAAGTTTAGCTATTTTTAAGCTACATGCTAGTTGTTTTTGGCTAACCTAAGTTTTTTTTTAAACTAATTTGGTACTACTAAGCCAATATTTTAGCTGGCTTATCAGCTTCAGTGTTTTCAGCTATCAATTTCAGCATCTTCAGCTATCAACACAAGCATCTTCAAGGACCAAATACAGCTCACAACATTCACACTAGCATTATCACAGGTAATGCTATATATCTAGTTCATAATTATGTTTAAAAAAATACAGTTCTAAAGTTTTAAAAATGTAGTTTTCGTGTTCAATAAATGTTTATCCTAGGAGGCCCGTGACCTAAGGTGTCGCAGGTTTCAGACTCCTGGTCTACCTAGACTCGGTTAGTCTCAGTACATTTTGAACTGAAAGCTTTTCTTGCTTTCTCAATGCACTAGTTGCGCCAAGTCATCAGCCAATCAGAACACGTACAGCTACTATTACGTAATGCCGTCTTTGCTCAACAGCCCCGCCCGTTTCCTTTGAGGGGAAAGTGGTCAGCTATTTTTTTTTTAGATGACATCCATGTGTTTTTAGCTGTTAGCCTTTGCTGCTTTGTAACTTTCAGGTAACTTTTGAGTGTAAAAGTGTGCGAACTTCCCGCTGCGGACCGGAACAGTTCTCGCGCCACTGGAAAGGTAAATGCGGAGCGGCCGAGCGGCGGCGTAATGGCGGCCGTCGCTTCGTCAGCTCCTCGCCGTTTTACGAAAGGGAAGGTGTAGTTAGCTTAATGGCTCTCCGTATCGCTGACGTCTTTTGACGCGATAACTTGCGTGCCAGTGACAGACTTACATATATTTGCTCACGGAGACATTAGCTCGCCCATCCGGCGAATCGAGAAGAAAGTAGTGCCGCTGGAGACTTTTGAAGAAATGTTTTGAAAGCTTTAAAATGTTCTACATCCGCTTCACCGGTTAGCTCCCGTTAACTAGCTGCAGTCTTAGTAAGCTGGAAGCTTCGAGAAATAGCGGCTCTCTGCTCAACGTCCACAGCGACTTCTTCGGTGTCAAATCCAAAAGAATCGATCAAAAACCGAAGAGTATTTTAGAATCCCCTAAACACGATGTTCTAACTAACAAAAATTTCATATTTTATAATATTAGTCCTAAAGTTCACTTTAGTTATAGTTCCTGTTGCGTGATGATGAAACCAATAGATTTAGAAGTTACACACAGAGCTTTAACCACCACGACACTCAAACTGCTGCTGCTATAAACCATAATCTGGATCCGTTATGATTCTGGCTCCGACCCACAGGCTGCTGCCATGCCCACTCCCATCAGCAGCTCAGGTAGCCCAGCAGGTGACCGCCATCACCTGCAGAGGAGCTCAGACGGCTCCGTAGTTTCAGATCGATCATCCAGAGACTTTGAGACTCGGAGTTCTTCCATGAGGTCAGAACGAACCGTATAAGGAAACCTGCTGCAGATGTTGCGCAACAGCTGCTCACATGTTATGGAGAGCAGCTCATCGCCAGAGAAAACGTAGATGTTCAGTAGTCTTGAAGTGAACTCCATTTATTTAGTGTAAAAACATCAGTTTATTTCAAACAGAAATGAAGACATTTATCATCCATGAAGCATCCAGCTGTTCAATGTATCCATTTATAATGAATAACAGATTTAAAATAGATCAATCGCACAGGAGGCCAAAATCCAAAACACACCTGAACATTTACTGAACACACTGAAACTAAAATTTTAGAAACTTTAAAAACATATTTTTTTTGACGTGGACTGAGCCTTGGGACACGACCGGAACCCTAACCCTAATCTTAGCCTTTTCCGCCTTCTGGAACCGGTACCGACCTGTGTTTACCGGGTTAGGGTTAGGATACTGGTGCGGTCCACGTCCCGATACCAGTTTGAGGTCCGGAGGTTATGGAGTCTTGATTTAATGGGAACAGTGAGACCATCAAAAAGGAACGAGTTGGGGACTAGGGCGAGGTATCTAGAATAATTTCCAGAAACGATTTGATTCACAAGAACCAGCATCGATTAAATTCTGATTTTTTTTGTTTCGATCCACTTAATTCGATTCAATTCAATTTTGAGTTTAGACTCATTTGTTTAGGAATGCATTAATAATCTACTATTTGTTTTGAATATTTTCATATTAATGTGATCCAGTTCACATCCTGTAAATGTATCAGTGAAATAATGATTGTTAATATCATCCAGAGTTACATGGATTCTCTAAAGGACAAAAATGTTCAGATCATTAACATTGTAAACATTGTTCTGCCTCTCCTGGAGGACGTTTCAGTTTGGCCACTAGGTGGCGATCGCTCTCTAATATTACACCTTATTACAAAAGAAGAAGAAAGTATGAACAAAAAAACGATGTTTTAGACCACAAATATTTCCTTAAGAGTTTGGAAAATTCATTTAAAGATGTTCATTTAGTCAGCAATGTATGTTCAGGTCGACCGAGCGTTAGCATTAGCAGTCATAGAATCAAGCTAGCAGGCTTTAGCTTTATGCGCTAAATCAATCTATATTTTTATGAATCAATTATTGATCTATTAAGTTGAAATAGATTAATTGATTTTATCAACCCAGCCTTATTGAGGACACCCAAAACGTCAGTTTTAGACGCAGAGGGTCTTTAACCAAACGTCAATATGTGACGACGTGATAATGAGAATGTTTTGCAATGTGTAAAGTGCGAGATAATTGCGAGCTGCTGATAAAAAATATTTAAAATGATCTGGAGGGCCGGATATAATCACCCAGCGGGCCGGATCCGGCCCTTGGCCTTAACTCTGACACACGTTGGGTAGAAGTCATGACATCTGGACTTAAAATCTGATAATCTTATTTAATTAATTCAAATCTTCATCATTTTAAGTCCAGATGTCTTGACTCAGCATCAGTCTGGATTAATGGGAACCGTCACTGATTTAAATCCTCTTTCTGTTGTCTTCTAGATGTCACTGGGTGGTTCTTCTGTGGCTGTTGTGCAACTGCCGGGGGGTCAGTTACAGGTTCAAGGAGTAATCCAATCAGCACAGTCATCAGTCATTCAGTCTCCACAGCAGCAAATTGTTCAGGTGAGATCTGATGGATTTGAGTTGATTCAGAAGGATCCTTGGGTGATCGTTTCTGCTTTCATTTCAGCATGTTGTCTTTTAGAGATATTTTATCAGCCACATGCTTTTTTTTGCAGCTGTTGGTTTCATTTTTTAAAACTGTAGTAGCCGCCATCTTGACGCCACTCATTTCCTGCCTAGGCAGTGCTCTGCCTCTTTGGTAAAACTTTTGACCTAAAAAGTTCACTCTGCTTTTGAATTGATTGCATTTCATGAATGAAGTCCTGTAGGGCCTTCAGATGAAGCTGCTGACATTATCTGTGACGTCTTTGTTGTGTCTGGCTGCTCAGATGAAGCGTCTCCAGTTGTTCAGTCAAACTCTGAGAAACGCAGGTTTCAATAGATTTTAAAGCAAATAAAAAGTAGAAAAAAAAACAATAAAAAGATACAAACATAAATAGTACAAAGAAAATAAATAAGATTGTAACAGAAAGAGAATAGTTAAGAAGTAAAATGTGATATTTGAGATTTTAAACAGAAAATATGATCGTGAAAGTAGTTCAAGTGCTTCAGGTGAGCCGTTAAGCTGCGTCACACGTCAGCGACATGCACTCAGTGAATCGGGTGTTTTCTGGAGAAAAACTTTGATCTGACGCCATCAGACAGAAACGAGCTTTGGGGCCGTTCATCAACCGCGAGACTCTCCAAAGCATCTAAAAATAAAAGTGGAGAGGCCGCCGGTAAGATGCAGAAACGTGGAAATAAACGGGCGTTCTGTCGATCAGCTGTTTCTCATGGTTTGTAAATCCACGCTGTTAAAATTATTCTGTTTCTACATTTTTTTGATTGATGTAACCTTGTGTAATGGTGTTTGAAATGTAATTATTCAAAGTTACTTATTTAATTATGAAATTACATTTATGAAATGAAAAATACTCATTATATTTATATCTGTGTACAGGTTTTTCACCCTGTTTGCTCACAGTAACACAAAACTCTATTTGGGAAAAAAAAATCATCATTTTGAAATGAGAAGAAAATCCAGATAAAAGAGTAAATAAAAATAAAAACTGTTCTATTTTTATGGATTATACACAGTTATTAACGGGGTTTTATGGCAGATTGCTTTCTTTGAATCTCAATGTGTGTAAATCTAAACAGAAAATACATCTTTGAGTGTAAGTTAGCTCATAAACACTTTATGAAAGGACACATTTATGCTAATGCTGCAACATTACAGACATTAACTGAGACCAAATCATAAAATCTCCTGTTTCTCTGCAGCGTAACAAACAGGAAGTAGGTCTGACCTCCAGCGTTATCAGACGGTAACCAGACGTTCAGCTGCTGCTCCTTACGTTCTCCGTGGAAGAAATCTTATCTGCTGATGCTGCCGTTAAAAGTATTCAGTCATGAATAAAGATGCACATCAGCTTTATGTGTTTGCATTATTAAGAGCAAACATTATTGCTGTGAAACAGAAGATTTGATTGAGTGTTACACCGACCGTGTGGGGGGGGGGGTCTGCAGGGGGTGGAGATGGAGAGAAGAAGGACTTTGATTTGTTTTTTATTGTGTAACAGGTTCATGTAAAGGGTTCAAAATAGTTCTACTCAAGCTGCATGCTTGGTGTTCAGCACATGAAGAGATGATGGCATTTTATAAAACTAACACTGGAGCTACAGGTGGAAATGATTACAGGTAAATACGGGAATATGAGCCAGCTCACACGCAAAATGTCCTTTTTTTAAAGTAGGACTTTAAATCTGATAAATTTATGAGAAAAAAATGTAACCTATAATAAAGTTGTATATTTATGACTTAAAAGGGAGGGCCGAAAATAAATTAAATAATTAATCGCAAACCTAGGAAAAAATTGATAGCGATTCATATATTTTTGTTTCAGTATTTGTCGTCCGCTTATTATCTGTGAATAATCACAAAATGAAATCACACACAAAACTTTATTTTTAAATAAAGCTGTAAATCAATTAAAAATATATCAAATTAATCACACTTTTGAGTTGTGATTAATCACTATTAATCACAATGTTTTATTAAGGAAATTTAATGAAAATATGCGACTTTTGAACAAAAACAGGCGAAAGAAAAGTTTGTCAATCATTTTTATTAATTAATTTATCAAGTGTTAACCCAGAAATATAATTTGTGAGCATAAAATTCATCCACCTGAAGATCAGGAGAACTCTAAAGACTTTTATGTCTGTAGTTTTACTCAAAGAAAACAGAAATTATGACATAGTCGTAAAAAACAAACCTGCAGACCTGAAAAAAAAGTTCCACTCACTGCTCTGTATCAGGCCGCTTTAAATAACGTTTTCCTTGATCGTCTGGGCGAAAACGAGCGGTAAGAGGTGAACGTTCTCTCTGAATTTATTTAACCATCACATTATATTTATCGGCTTCTGATCAAACTGATCAAATAGTCTGCTTTGCTACAAAGTGATCTAAACCAAAAAAATAACAATCTTAAAGCACTATAAACTAACTGTATTTATTTATTCTTTTAAATACCCATGTCATAAGTGGGATCATACCCGACGGCGTGTTTTAACGAACGCCACGGAAGCCTCCACCGCCGAGGCAAAGGACCGCACCTCCGTGAGGTGTGATTCCTCTTCATTCATGAAATTTAACGCTTTAATGTTTATAGCTCTACTGTCTAAATATGAGTTTTTTTCTCATAAATTTACATGTTTTAAAGTTGTAAATTTACAAGAAAAAATGTTGTAAACTTAGAAGAAAAAAATAGTAAAATAACTTTTTTTGTGGCCCTAATATTCCGTTATAAGTGAATAAACTAGGAGTTTTGAGCAGTTTTTTACATACATTTCAAAAGAACTATGTTAGTGTTAGTTTTATGTTTTTCAGATGTCATTACAAAAAAGAAAAAGCAGGAAAACCTTTGAAAATAAATGAAATCCTCGCTGTGAGAGACTGGAGGAAGGCAGAACTTTAAACTCTGGCCTGTTCGATGTAAACCAGCAGCTGCATAACAGAAGGGATAGTGGTGGAAATGTTACGGCTTTGAAAGTGACAACGTTAGACTTAGAATTAAAATTAAAAAAAATAGTTGTTCATCTTCTTAAGAAGCCAGTGTGAATCGCTATAAGTGACAGTCTGGTGAACCACCGCAGAATTTCCTGGATTCGACTGTTATTATCATTATTTGTTGTAACTTAAAGTGCAAATGTAATATTAAAATGGTTCTGTGAAATCACAAATGCAGTCCTTTTTTGCCTTTTTATTAGTTTGTTATAAGTAATTGATTTTACAGAAATGTTGCCATCTATAGCTGTGGAACAAAAACAACTTTTTCATTTGACTTTATGGTTATTTTAACTTCGACTGTTCAGGTCCAGGGTACAGACAGTGAAGACTCTCAGGACTCATCAGACAGCGGAGCCACAACCCAAAAGACCAGAGAAATACTAGCAAGAAGACCATCGTACAGGTACATGGAAGAAATAGATTTTTTAAATTATTTTTTATGTGCGGCATCAGTGATTCAAGTCAGTAATCCTTCTGACACTCCAGGAAAATCCTGAATGAGCTTTCCTCTGAGGAGGCTGCTCACATCGACGCCAAGGACGGCAGTCCTGCATCCACAGGAGGGACGGGGGTCACAGTACCAACCACTCAGATCTACCAGACCAACAGCGGCCAATACAGTAAGAACTGCTGTTTACTCTGCACTTAACCTCACGAGTCCCACTCTGATCATCGTTTAAATGTTTCTCTGTGGATCAGCTGATCATGTAAGCAGTTTGTCAACGGGAGAAAGGGGTTTCAGTGGTCCAGGACTTCCGGCGAGTGATTTCAGGAGCAAATTGTGTTTTTTTTTCTTGCGGCTGGCTGCGGCAGGGGGAGGGACTTCCAGCTATTTATCTTCAAGCAGCATATTTTTTCCCTGTGGTCAGATTCTCTTGGCAACATCGTTTCTATCCAGCTGTACAGTTTAGATTCAGCTCAGACCAGGAAAACAGAGACGGTCATGGATCTATTTGTCTGTGAGTTCATCAGAATGGAGCAGAGCGACTGTGACCCGCCGACTGTAGCTTCTGCATCACTGCTACAAACTTTTTCTAACAGCATTTTTTCATCCACTCCTGATTCACAACAATATTAATTAAAAAATTCTCGGAAAGAAAAAATAATTTCTTAATTTTCTTCATATATTGCCTCCATTCTGTGAAAAATGCTACAAAAACGTGTTAAAACGTGATTTTCAATGGAGTGGATCTTTAAAAATATGAAAGAAAAATGACTTCAAAAGCAGCCAGTGTGACATCCTGGTCTTCTGTTGGATCTTCTAGTTACCATAGCTCCTAATGGAGCCATCCAGCTGGCAGCTCCAGGTTCTGAAGGGCTTCAGGGACTGCAGGCCGTCACCATGACCAACTCTGGAGGGGCACAGCAGGGCACCACCATCCTCCAGTACGCTCAGACGCCCGACGGCCAGCAAATACTAGTGCCTAGCAATCAAGTTGTTGTACAAGGTAAGATGGGAACGGAAATTTAAAAAAACTTTTCTGAAAAAATGTTCCTTTTTGTGAATGGAGTTTAGGATTTACTGCTATATTCAAACTATAAATACAGTTTTAAAGAATCATTTTTATAGGGCTCATTTAGTGAAACTAAACACATATTGTGTCTACTCTACCCAGAATGCCTAGAGAGACCAAGAGGCAGGACATTGCTCAGCTGATGAGAAGTTCTGGTTTTATTTTCTATTGAACTTTGCTTTTCTTCACGTTTACTTTTTTTTATCTGTAACAAACAACATTTATTGAGAGAGAAACACAGACTTTAATCAGAATAACTCCCAACATTATTCACTTGTAACACATAAAACACAAAACAAGACTTTTTCTGTTCTTTATAGTAATGTAGGAATCATTGAGGCTCCTGACTACATTACCCATAATGCTCCACAGAGTGCTGTGGCTTTGTAGTTTATGAACAGCCAAGCTAAAACATCATCCAGTTCTATGAGACCAACCTGAACTTATAAGTGAGGAAGCTTAGTCAGTACAGGATTTTAGGTCCACCTTACGGTCCAAACACACAGTATGTATTCATTTAAAACCCAAATGTGTGGAAAAAGGTCGTATAACAACATCGGTACAAATGTGAGTTCCTGCCCTGCTGTGAGGGTTCTGTTAACAGGACGAAGAGGCTGCTAATGCTAACAACTCAACTCTTTAGAGTACTTCAGTTTGAAGAGATTTGAAACCTGAGTAATGTGCAGCAAACTGATGTTTGGTCACCAGGTTTACTACAGTTTACTTGATTATACGTGAGTGAATATGTGAGTACATTCTCTTGATTTAAAGAGAACTCAGTTAACTGGAGTCCTGTTTGTTGCTCGGTTGACTGTGTGCCTGAACACGAGCTGACTTGAACTTGGTTAGCAGCTGTTTGTTGGTCTGCTGGGATTCACGGTCAGAACAGTCGTATCCGTTCATCCTCAAAGCTCTCAGCTAATAATCAATCAATCAAACTTTATTTATATAGCACTTTTCATATAAAAATAACACGAAGTGCCTTACACTAAAACTAAAGAAACAAATAATTGTCACTTTGTGGTTCTGTTGAACTGCAGCGTTTCCTGTCTCTGATTTGTTATCTTTCTGTTCCAGGTGCAGGAGGAGAGGTCCAAACATATCAGATCCGCACAGCGCCCCCTTCTGCCTCCCTCCCTCAGACTGTTGTCATGACGTCTCCTGTTGGACTTTCCCAAACTAAAACGGACGATCCGACACTCAAAAGAGAAATCCGGCTTGCAAAGAACAGGTATGCAGAGAGATCTTTGGGGTTTTAGTGGACAGAGGAAATAACGCTCTAACCAGATATCTATAGCATTACCTGTGATGATGCTGGTGTGAACGCTGGAAGCTGAATGTGGCCGCTCAAGATGCTAGTGCAGGTAGCTGAAGATGCTGAAGTTGATAACTGAAAACGCTGAAGCTAATAGGTGAAAACGCTGTTTATCACCAGCTGAAATATTAGCTAAATGCCAAATTAGCCTAAAAATTGGTAAAATGTCAAATTTAGCCAAAACAGCTAGCATAAAGCTAAAATATTAGCTAAATTCCAAGTTAGCCTAAAAATCTGAAAAATCCTAAATTCGCCAAAACAGCTAGCATGTAGCTGACATATTAGCATAACTCAAAACTAGCCTTACTGACTGAAAAATTCACAAATTAGACAAAACAGCTAGCATACAGCTGAAATTTTAGCTAAACTCCAAAACAGCCTAAAAAAATTAAAGACTTAATTTGCTAAAAGAATTAGCATGTATCTTAAATATTAGCTGAACTCCAAAATAGCCTGAAGAACTAGAAAAAGCATAAACTAGCATGTAGCAAAAATATGAGCTAAATCTAAAACAACAAAAACAGCTAGCATGAAGCTAAACTATAAACAAAACTGCAAAAGAGCCCAAAAAGCTAGAAACAAAAGCCTAAATTAGCCTGAAAAAAAGCTAGCATGTAGCTGAAATATTAGCTAAACTCCAAAAAATCCTAAAAACCTCCATAAATACCCAGATAGTCCAAGAAGCTGCAGAATGTCATCATAACAGCTGAAAGTCCAAAAACATCTGAAAAACCTCAGTTCAAACATCCTGAACAGCTTTGATATTAGCAGCTAAAATATGAAATGAATCCCTAATTAGATTAAAGGAACCCTAATATTAACAACACTCAGTGGGAAAAAACCTTCAACAAACTAAAAACACCCGTGGACTCCTGATGGAAGACTGGAGAGGTTTGTGTGTCTGAGATGGTGTTCGGAGGTCGTCATGGCAACGAGCGCACAGGGAGACGCAGGTCTGCATTCTGCTGTCTCAACATGACTCAGACAAAAGTATCTTTAAACCTTTTCCCTCAGAGTAAAAGTTAAAACCCCGTCAGAATCCAGAGGTGTTGGACTACATCTAGTGGGATTTTCAGAAGTACTCGCTCGTTAAGAACAATCATTCTTAAAACATTCTCTCCTCCAAAAATGAAGTGGGTCTAATGGGAGAAATTGTCAACTTTTGCTGATATTTATGGACGCTGTAAGAAAACTACATTTCTCAGGATTTCCAGAGTTTCATTGTCAGAAAGCTGAAAAAGAGACTTCTGAAGTTTTCTATGTTAGGGAAGGAACAGCAGCAAAACAAATCCACTTGAAGTGTTTTATTCGTCTTTGAACTGGAATATTTTCAAAACCGTGTAGGAGTTTTAAAAATAAAAATACAAGTTCAAGAGCCCAAAGTCTGCCGAATAGTTTAAAAGTTGAATGGTTTCTGTAGCTGAAAGTCTACTGGACTTCTGCTGTTTTGTAGAGCTGAAAGTTTTTAGCTGAAAAAGAGGCTTTTGAAGATTCTGTAAAACATTTCAATGGAGTTAAAAAAGCAGTAATTGGTTGAATAGTTTAAAAAGTTGAAGAGTTCTGAAGTTGAAATTTAAAGCAGTAATCTCCTAAAAGAGCTGAATAAGTTGATATCTGAATGAACTGAACAGGTGAAAGAGCTGAAGACTCTAGTGTGAATCCTGACTCAACATTCACTGTTAAAGGATCTTAATTTACTTTGTGTTTTATTGGCATGAGAATAACGATTCTAAGATTTGGAGAAGAGTTGATGATTCTCATGGATTTTAGTAGTGAGGTTGAGTCTTTGGTGAACTTATTTAAGTTTTTATCACTGAAAGATTTGAAATATTTCACCTAACGTTAGTGTTTTGCCGTCATGCAGCAGTGTTAATAAAATACTCGTATTGACTCTTCTTTGCATTTTAAAATGTGTCACTTTCGTAAACCAGTTTTTCTTTTTGCAGAGAGGCGGCTCGAGAGTGTCGGCGGAAGAAAAAGGAATACGTGAAATGCCTGGAGAACCGCGTGGCCGTGCTGGAGAACCAAAACAAGACTTTGATCGAAGAACTGAAAACCTTAAAGGATCTTTACTGCGTTAAAACCGGATAGTGGTGTCCAGGACGAGCGCTTGTGAGTGTGAACGTGGCACAGGTCGGCCCGTGGACACGACAGGGTTTCTGGGAACACTTGGCTTCACTCGGATCATGTTTTTTATCGACTCCTTTTGATATCAAAGTGACTTAAAGCAGTGAGATTTTAATGTGCGAATAAACCAATTGGCCATTTTTTCAACTGCTGTTTTATAAAGACGAATGCTAAAGCTATGTCGGATTTTTAGTTGTGTACATTGTATATTGGGAGGTTTGAAATTGTGAGCTTTAACTTTTCATTTGTATCCCTTTTCCTGTTTTTGTTTATTTTTGTCCATATTGTTTCCATGTCGCTGTAGCATCTGCAGAATTTTGACTGTATAATTTCCACTGACATCATTTCTCTTTTGTTATGCCCCGCCCCCCGTCTCCCATTCGGATGTTACAGCTGCCATTCCTTAACTGTGCAATGGATCATAAGGGGAAAGAAACCATGACAGAAAGGGTGGTTTGTTGGGTTTTACTGGGCAGTTACTTAGACAATCAGGGATAAAGCACAGAGTCCAGGTAATATTTATTCTGTTCATCTTGGGACGAGTAGAGAAGAAGAACAAAAGTGTATGAAACGTTTCTGATTCTGTGAGTAAATAAATATATTTTCACTCAGTAGACTGGATGAAGTCTGTTGGACGTGTAGCTGTTCAGCTGGAACTTTATTAGCATATTTAAAAGTGCAGAAAACCGTCTTTAAAACATATTTCATTGAAATCCTTGTTTAATAGTAGACTAATCGACTTTTAAAATAGTCGACAACTAATTTGATAGTTGATATGTCGTTAATTTATAATATATTATGGAGTCAGAGTGCAGTAAAGTTGAAACCAAGGTTTTTAGGCCAATTTGGAGTTTAGCTAATATTTGAGATACATGCTAGCTATTTTAACTTAGGAATTTTTCAGTTAGGCTAGTTTTGAGTTATGCTAATATATCAGCTACATGCTAGCTGTTTTGGCTAATTCAGGAATTTTTAGTTTTTTAGGATAATTTGGAGTTTAGCCAATATTTCAGCTACCTGCTAGTTGCTTTGGCTAATTTAGGAATGTTTCAGTTAGTTAGGCTAGTTTTGAGTTATGCTAATATGTCAACTACATGCTAGTTATTCTGGCTAACTTGGGAATTCATCAGTTTTTGTATTAAATTGGAGTTCAGCTAATATTTTAGCTACATACTAACTATTTTGGCTAGTTTATGATTTTTTTTCTGTTTTTTTTTTTTTAGAATATTTTAGAGTTTAGATAATATTTCTGCTGGATGCTAGCTGATTTTTCAAACTTAGCTTTTATCAGTTTTTTTAGGCTAATTTCGCATTTGATCAATGTTTAACTGGCTATTAGCTTCATCTTTTTCAGCTTTCAATTTCAGAATCTTCAGCTATCAGCACTAGCATCTTCAGCAGCCAAATTCAACTTACAGCATTCACACTAGCATTATTGCAGGTAATGTGACATATCTAGTTTTTAGTTAGTTTAAAGCTAACGATGGTTAAGATGTTTGTTTTCTATCCACTTTGTTCTTGACCCGGTAAGTCGACTAACCGTAAAAGATGATCGGTGATTAGTCGACTATTGAAATAATCGTTTGTGCAGCTCTATTTAATAGAGTATCCCAGGATGTGTGGTCTTATCATTGGAGACACCTCTAAAACATCGACGTGTCTGATGTGAAGTTGAGAAAATCCAGCGCTCTCCAGGTCCTTCCACGTTGCCTTGGTAACCTTGCATCCATCTCCTAGGAAGCACCACAGAGGCTCAAAGATGAACTGACAGACGTAGATCCACGAGGCCGAGTCTGAAACCACGTGTTCCAGAAAGTAAAAAGCTCCTCCCTGGAAGAGAGGAGATAGAAATATGTCTTTAGAATTCAGCAGAACTAAAGGATTCCTCATAAAAACTGAAACACAACAACAGGATTGTTAAAAGCTGATTGAAAAAATGAATAAAGACTAAAAGCTTATTTTGGGGTATTTCCCCACTCAGAAAATACATCATTCATAATTCATGACTGGATTCTCTGTTAAATTATTGTATTTTACAGCAACAGCTTCCCTGTTGGTTTATAATGTAAGAGTAAATATATTTGTTTATGAAAGCTTCTCTTTTTTAATGTTTAGTTATTACAATAAAATACATTTTCATGATCAATAAAACATTAGGGATTTGGAGACAAGATTTTAAAACTGATAAATGCACTAAAATATTCAATGTAAACTTGTAAAATATGGATATAAATCTTTTAGTAACATTTACTTTGTTTCCTAAAGTAATTTCCCTCTTTTTACAGTAATCTGTCAACAGTTTAGTGTTAATTTAGAGGACTAGACTACAAATACGTCATTCTACATACATGACTGTAAAACTATTTTTCCTACTGAAAAATATTACTAATATTACTACATAGTATACATACATTATTATAATCTACCTAATACTATATACATTACTCTAACACTACATAGTACTACAGTACCATCATGCAACACATATTAATCCAATGCTACATAGTACTACATACATTATTTTAATACTACATAATCCTATATACATTACTGTAATGCTGAGTAATACTACATAATATAATACTACAAAATTACATATTACATATACACTACAAATATAATTGTACCCACATTACAGTAATACTACATAATACTACATTACTCTAATGCTACATAGTACTACAGTACTGCAATGTGACACACAATTCTCCAATCCTAAATAGTACTACATATATTAATGTAATACTACATAAGCCTATATAAATTATCGCAGTACTATATACATTACTGTAATGCTGCAAAAACACTACCTACATTACTGTAGTACAGTGGTACATACATTAGTGTAACACTACTTACATTACTTGCATGATCCTATATACATTATTGTAGTACTATATATAAATTACTGTAATACTGCATACATACATTTCCCCTCAGGTTATTACTGTAATACAACCCACAGTATTGTGACATACATTAATACTTAGTACTACATGCATACTTTAGTAACTCCTGTCATATATTAAACCTGTTTTGTGTACAGGGAGGATCCATCTTTATTTATTTGTAAAAGTTGATTCAAACACGGAAGAGACGATGAAGGAGACGTGGATCTGTGTTTTATTTATGTTTTACTCCGCGGGAGATCAGCTGTTAATCGGTTCGACACGCGCACTGAGCCCCACCTTTCTGAGCACGCGCCGGGCCTCCCGCAGGACTTCCCGCGCGTTCCTGACGGAGCACAGAACCAGCGTGCAGACGACCACATCCACGGACTCGTCCCGGACGCCCCGCAGCTCCTCCCCGGACAGCACCAAGAAGCGCTCGAAGGTCACGTGCTTGTTGGCGTCCATGTTCCGGCGCAGGTAGCGCTCGAAGCCCGGGTTGGGGTCAGTGCAGGTCACCGTGCACCCGTCGGGGTAGAAGCGGAAGTTCGCCCCGCTCCCACAGCCGATCTCCAGCAAGCGGAGAGTTCCGGAGGAATCTGCGAACGTGGCCGCGTTCCGGAAGAGTTCCCGCTTCAGTTTGTGCACTTTGTCGTTGTAGGAGACGGTGATGGTGTCGGCGAGGAGCGGGAACAGGCGGCGGTGGTACAGCGCACCGAAACCCGCCATGCCCAGCAGACTCAGCGGCAAAGTCACGACCACGACCAGGAGTCTGCACAGTTTCAAACAACACGCCCGCATTGCTGTCCCGCGCGCCCCGCAATCACTTCTGCGGGGATCAAGAGATTAAAGCGGGGCTGCAGCGCGAACTCTGACCACAGGAGGGCGCCGCTGAGACGCTTCGGGCGACAAACTGTTATACTTCTGAACCATAGACTGTAAAAATGAGGGACCTCATTGCTCGCTCAGTCCATTATTTTTACAGTCTATGTTCTGAACAAACAAATACTTCTGCAATAAATAAATACATGTGAACATTGTAAACAACTGGTGGCTTTAAAACAACTCTTAACTAAACATCTACCATGAATTAAAAAAGGAAACAAATGTTTACGTCTCAAAAATGTCATCTGTACTAAATAAATGAAAGATTTCTCTTGAACTTCCACAACACTTCAGTCGATGAAGGAAATCTTGGGATTGAAAAAATATACAAGTACATTAAATTAAAACTAAATCATTGTGTGATTGTTTAGTAAGAATTCCCACTATGGTGATTCTCCTTTCTGTTTCAGCACATAAAAACTCAGTCACACTTTCATTGATTTCATCAATCTTGTTATCAAACATTCATCTCGTTCAGGACATTACTGCTTATATTTATGGTATTCATAAACTTCATAATTTTTTTTAAATATTTAGGATAATATACCTCATAGGAAATTAATGAGAAAGTCTTTAAATGTCAAACTTTTAAGTAGATTAGCAACAAGCCTTTAAATATATTCACTGGCTATGTTTTCATCTTTATAGTAGTTTTTTAAAAAAATGTGGAGTTTAGCTAATAATTTAGCAACATGCTAACGTTTTTAGCTCATTTGTTTTCTACTGGGGTTTTTTAAAGGCTAATTTAGAGTTTAGCTTCTGGCTAACGTTTTTGATTAATTTAGTTTACTGAGGAATTTTAGAGCTTAGCTAGTATTTATGCTATGTGCTAGCTTTATTTCTTTCTTTTTTGCCAATTTGGCATCTGAGGGTTTTTTTTTTACGCTAATTTGGATTTTAGCTTCTATTTTAGCAACAGGCTAATGTTTTTACTAATTTAGTTAGGATTTTTACAGTTTAGCTAGTATTTAACTAACAAGCTAGCTTTTTTAGCTAATTTAGCATCTACTAAGGTTTTTGGGCTAATTTGGAGTTTAGCTCATATTTAAGCAACACACTAAATATTATGCAAATTTGCCATGTATCAGGGAATTTTAAACAATTTACTACATTAAGCGGGGCTGCAGCTACTTTTCTAGCTCTTTTTACCCATATGTTTTCATCCTGATGTGGATTTTCTCTACATTTGACCCAAAAAACTCACGAGACAAATAATTTTATTTAACTTCTTAAAGCTGTTTTTTGTTTTATTACATTCTTTAGTGTTAGATTGTCAATTCTCTGCTTTAGAAAACCTGTTAGATATTCAATAAAAGTATTCTTGGGTCTCGCTTTTCTCAATATATGTCTCATATTCAAATGAAATTAATGAAGAAGTTATTAAAAAGCTCCATCCATCCAGTTTTTGACTGGCTGTATCCCTTTCAGGGTCATGGGGTCACCGGAGCCCCGTCCCGGCTACTGTTGGGTGAAGTTTATTTATCCGGGTTTTTTCCAAAACTCATTTGATGCCGTAGCCTACGACATGCGCTTTAACGACGCGGGCGATGGGCGCCTCGATGTGTCTCAGCTTGAGGTCGGAGAATCCGGCGTTCTCCAGGTACTTCCAGGTCTCCCGCGTGACCTCGCACCCATCCCCGAAGTAGTACCAGGCAGGCTGGATGACGTGCTGGAGGAAGTAGGTCCAGCTGGAGGGGTCGGCAACCACGTGCTCCAGGAAGAAGAAGGCCCCCCCCTGTCAGACACACAAAGGAGGTGAATGGACTCAGCGGAATACCGCATCAGTGCTGTGAATGCTGACTCAGCAACTTTTTCTTTTTTGACACATAAAAACTCCATCACACTTTCAGCAATTTATGGAATCTTGGTGTCAAAACATTCAACACATTCAGATCTTTCAGGAATTTTATTTTATTTTTTGCAATTTTGGACTCATTCGAAGTAAAGCTAATATTTTAGCAACATGTTAGCTATTTTTTTTTGGCCAATTTGACATCTACTAAGTTTTTTGGGGCTAATTCCGCATTAGGCTAGATTTTTCGCCACACGCTAGCATTTTTGGCTAATTTGCTATATACTAAGTTTTTTGGGGGCTAATTTCGGATTAAGCAATTGTTTTTGCAGCGTGCTAGATTTATGGCCAATTTGAGGGTATTTGGGCTAATTCTCAAATAAGCTAGTATTTTAGCAATGTGCTAGCTTTTTGGCTAATTTGGTATCTACTGAGTTTTTCTGGGCTAATTCCGGGTTAGGCTAGTATTTTGGCAACATGGTAGCTTTTTTGGTGCTAATTTGGTGAACTACTGATGTTTTTGGGATGAATTCTCAAATAAGCTAGTATTTTAGCAATGTGATAGCTTTTTGGCCTATTTAGGATCATCTGTGGTTATTAAGCTAAAGTCTGAGTTAAGCTAATATTTTAATATGGTGCTAGTTTTTTTTCTTCTAATTAGGCATATACCGAGGGTTCAGGCTAATTCTGAGTTCATATCTTTATGCATTTTGACATTTTACAGAATGTTTTGCAAATTTTCAAGAAATTCTTCAAATTCTTTGTGCACTTAATGCAATTTCTTCAACTTTATGTCCTTTAGCATTTTAAGCAAATCCCTTTAGCAATTGAAGTGTATTTCTTCCCCATCTTCAGTGACCACATTCAGCTAAAACCATTCACTCTAACATTATTACAGGTAATGCAACTTTCTAGTTAAGGGGGTTTGAACAAACACGTTGTAAAAATCTGTCTGCCTCAGTGATTATTTTGTGAATCATTAACTCCTTTTGTCTGCTTTAGACTCTGTTATCTGACTTTTAAAGTTCTCACAAATATATATTCTCAAATAACAGCTGGCTCATTAAAATAAATACTAAATGTTTGAGCCTTTAGGTGCTTAAACACAAAATCTTTACTGTAACTTTTCAATTGTTGATGTGATCAACATAATTTCATTCTGAAGGAGAAAAGTGGTGTGAGCCAATTGAAAAGTTTCAATAACTTAAAGAATATAAACACTTGAGCTCCAGTGTTAAATATAACGATTAAACCACATCACTCCCCTCCTACATGCTATAGTTTTAAGGACAATATATTTATATTTAATAACATTTCAAAGTAAAGTTTCCTGACCCATCAGGATCAAACATGTCTGCAGGATTGCTTACATGGCGCAGAACTCTGAGCGCCTCCCGCAGCGTTTGCGCCATGTCTGCGACAGAGCAGAGCACGAGCGTGCACACCACCACGTCCACGGACTCGTCTGCGACTGCGCGCAGGTCCTCCCCAGAAGCCACCGCGAACTTCTCGTAGGTCAGGTGGTGGTTCTTCTCCATGCTGCTCTTCAGGTACTTCTGGAAGTGCGGGTTCGGGTCCGTGCAGATCACCCTGCAGCCCGCCGGGTAGAACTGGAAGTTCGCCCCGGTACCGCAGCCGACCTCCAGGATGGTGAGCGGCCCGCGGGCCGGAGCGAACTCCGACAGGCTGCGGAACAGCTGCTGCTTCTCCTCCTGCATGATCTTGTTGTAGGCGGCCGTGAAGCGGCTGAGCCACATGGGGAAGATGCGTTTGTATCCCTCATACAGACCAGCCGCCCGGATCAGGTGCAGCGGCAGACACAGCGCGCTGACCACCGCCGTCCAGAACTTCATCCAACTCATCTCCAGCTCCTGGATCTGGCGATCTGACGCCTCTCCTGCGTTCTTCCGCGTCTATTTGTTATTTCTTACGGTTGTCAATGACCCTTGGCTCATTACTGCCCCCAACAGGCTGCAGAGACTGAAAGTGGGCGTAAAGTGTCGCCCCTGATGGACTCCTGGATCCCGCTTCCAGCTGTGATTCACACGTCCACCACCAGAGGGCGCAGCGGGGCCCGTTCTGCTGCTGGGGAAGGAATCGGAAACCTTTCACAATAAAAGAGCCATTTGGGCTCGTTTTCTCCTGATCAGAACCTCGAAGGAGCCGTATAGATTTACTGTAGCCTTTAATAGATGAATCACAATCCGGATTTTTGACCAACAGACATATCGCAAACATTATTTCTTTAGTTTTGGACATACTCGATTATTCGTATCTAATTGAAGATGACTCTTGTGTTATATCTGTTCTAATGAATGATTATACTGGGGGGGTCTAAACTTTCTGGATTTCAGTTATTTAAATATGTCATTTAAAATTAATAGGATCAGATATTTTTTTGAAAATCCAAACCCCCTGGGGTTTATTTTGAACAATTGATGTACAGTTTAATGTTCTTTGTTTTTTCCCGTATGTCACCTGTTTTCAATAAAAACAAAAGGAAGGCGCTTTGAACCCGCCCTTTTCTCGCGATACTTCCCCGCCTAATTGGGGGGTTTTGGTTCTAAATTTGCGTGCGAAGTTGGCTTTGGGCGGGTTTAGGGTCGGTTCGGCGGTTTTTATCTCCTCATCATAAAAAGTAGCGGATTAAGTTAGGCTGGTTTGCGATGGGAGTTCCACGGATGTTCTATGTTCTGAGGCTCAGTGAACGCACCAGGAGGAGACACTTCATACAGTCTATGGAGCCTCGGAACGTCACATCAAACAAGCTCAGAAGTCACGTGATCTGTTTTCATCAGTCTTCTCGTTTGCACCAAATACTTTCTCATGCACAAATAAATAAATTACTCTTTTTTTCGGGTTAAATTGCCACATTATGACGTCACCATCCTAGCTTCAGATGCATTGGTTGTAATCCCAGCTGATCACGTGTTCGCTCCACCTGCCGCTGAGAGCTCATTAAAGGTAATTGGGTCCAGGTGAGACCGCGGGTCAGTGGTTCTGGATGCAGTTCTGCGGTGGACTTCAGGTCAGTGGTTCTTCTTTCTGCTCGGTTTGATTCTGAAGTTCTGCCTTTCAAAGCTGAACTTTAGACTCAGGTGTGAAGTTTTCTGGGAGCTCCTCACCTGTCGGAGCTTTAGAGGTTCCTGGATGGAGAACAGGAGAGTTTAGAACCTGAAAGGCCTCAGGCTTTTTCTGAGGGTGGAAAACATTTTTACTTTTTATCTCAAATGTTTTTTTTTTTAAGTCAATAATTATAGTCAAACATACATTTTCAAAATTCCTCCATCATGAGAACATCACTAAAATGATTTTTTTTGTATGTTCTTTAGGTTGACAGATTTATCAGTTGGTTAAAAAGAATTCCTGTAGAAAAATAAGAAATGTATTCTAAATGAAACTGTAGAGTTAACAGGATAAAATGATCCACTAAATATAGTTTTGTTTTACTTAGAAGTTGATGGAAAAACATACTTAAAAATACAAACGTAACAAAAAAATCACCTGTGAGTTTTTAAAAATGGTGACTGTTTACAGTATTTTTGTTCTAATTTACAGGCCAACTCAGTCGTATTTTGATTGGTCTCCAGTGTTCCTGGTGGTCTTTTAATTATGATTATTCTCTTTAAGTGAAAAAGTTTTTATTTTTATGGTTTCTGCAGACTGGCAATAGTTCATTAGAAATTCACCTCAGAATTGTGGGCGGGACCAGTGATCTAGTGAAACCCCGCCCCCTTCCCCCTGTTGACAGCTCAGAGCGGTGAGTAAGGGGTTAAACCAGGATCGGCTTCAAGTCAACAATACATGAATTGAAAATTTGAGAGAAATATTGAGAATTTGAAGACATTTTATTTTATTTGAAGGATTTTTTTTTTCAAAATTTGAAGATTTCTTTTTGAAATTTTTAAGAAAAAAGAATTTCAAAATGATTTTTGTTA
>NC_050516.1:33490805-33501714 GCF_002922805.2 Oryzias melastigma
TGAAAATTTGGGGGGAAAAACTGAAAGTTTTAAACAAAAAAGAACATGTTGAAAACCTGAAGGAATTACTGAAAATGTGAGAAAATAAAATTGAATATTTGAAAAAAATAAACTAATTTTGAAACCTGGAAAAAAAACTGTTACCAATTGAAGTTTATTTGTACTTTCATCTTTCCTCTTCAGTGTGTTTCAGTCACAAATGTTTCTTGAAGCCGTTTCTGATTCACGATTTGAAAAAAGAAATGCAGTTTTTTTAAGCTTATTTTCTTTAATAAACATTGAAAACTCAACGTTCACAAGAGTGGACTAAAAAAAAAAATCAGTCATAATGGGGATGTAAGAAAATTAAACTCAAAAATACATTTTATTTACATTGTTGTGAATCAGGAGCAGACAAATATAAACCATTAGTTTCTAAATGAGATGCAGAATATTCAACCAGCGATCTCCAAACTTCCTGCTCTGCTCCATTCTGATTCATCCACTTCCAGACAAACAGATCCAGGAGCGTCTTTGTTTTCCTGGATTCTGGATCTAAACTGTTCGGCTGCTTAACTCCAATCTTGCTCTGCGTTTTTGTTTCACTTCTAATGTTAGGTTAGATGTGTGAGGGGCTGTAAGCTAGAGGGAGAGAGCACAAAGGGATGATGGGAAATCTGCACAGGCTTACTCCACACAAACGGCACCGCCCACAACTCCAGCCGCTCTGCAGAAACTGTCCTAGAAACTCTCACAGGTTTCTGGTTTTGGCTAAAACCGACGTAATCATAAATTAAAAGACCACTGGGAACCCTTTCAAAATAAAAGAAGTTTGGGGTGAGAATTTAAACTGTGTTTAAAAATGAACTCTTACAGTGAAAATGAAGCTGTGAAACGGAGCCTGATGGTGGCTGTACTCTGATCTTTTCCCAGAATTCCTTGCTGTCCAGGAAAAGTGGAGCTCCGACTAAAACAAAGAGGTAACTATTTCAGCACTACGTTCAGAGATGGTCGACCATGAAGGCTTTGGAGTGAAGCTCTGGTCCTGACAGATGAGTTTAGAGCAGGAAACCTTTTGACTTGAGGTCCAAAAAAGGCTCTAAAGTTTGACGGAAGGGCCAGATGCGTATTTAGAGTATAAAGAAATAAAATAAATCTGGTTGAAAACATGCTTTAATTCTGCTTAGAACTAATATAAACACAGGTTTACTTCAAAACTGATTGTAGTTGAAGTTTTAGTGTTAATTGCACCAATGAAAACCATAAACTTGCGTTCATGTTATGGATGTTGGAACGTTTGGACAAAGAACTGTCGGACTCGGACACACATTAAAAAAAAAAAGATGATTCTTCCAACAGCACATAAATTCAAAACAACTTTCTGCACTTAAAGTTAATGTATTGATGGTGTCTCATCTTTGAGGAAACACAACAATTGTAAGGGAAAATAAATGAAAGAATTATTCTTAAATAACTTAAAGGTTTCTGCAGCTAAAGCCTCATAAGACGTTTCTACGTCATCAACGGTTCTTAGATCATAAATGTTTTCAGCTACAATCTTTAAAGACGGGAATCTTTGAAAATCTAATTTTTGTTTGCAGTTTATTCCTAATGATTCAACTTCTAAAGAACTTTTTTTTTCCCCCCTCAGGAAGATCTCCAACCAGTAAGTGTTGAGTTTATTGGTTTGGCCGCCGCGCCGATCTTCTCCTCTTCCTCTAAGCTTGCATTGAAGGTGACTTTATTTCTATTTATTTTACTTGGTGCAGC
The DNA here is from genome assembly GCF_002922805.2 of Oryzias melastigma. Taxonomy (NCBI): domain Eukaryota; kingdom Metazoa; phylum Chordata; class Actinopteri; order Beloniformes; family Adrianichthyidae; genus Oryzias; species Oryzias melastigma. The sequence continues at coordinate 33,492,555 of NC_050516.1, forward strand.
AGTGATCAATCTGCTCTTTATTGGTCACAGTGAGGACTGAACTTATGCTTTGGAGGCCTTCTCAGCTGAAATGTCAGAACTTTTCCTCCTGCAGGTTTTGACCTCCTCTCTAGGAGGTTTAGCTCCTAAATAAAATAAAACATTCCAGGATTTTCCTCATCGAGTTCCCTTCATTTCCGTGCTGCTCTTCAAAGGTACGTGAGACACTTTCCTTCTAATGCACTCAGCACATTTCATTGCGTGGAGCGTTTCATCACTGGAGCCCCTTAAAGGTATGTGTGGTCAATTCTTTCCTTCTGGGGCGCCGTGTCGCCGCCGTACGACCTCGTGGCCGCTGTGCCATGACTTTCCTGTTGAGGCCGCCGTGCCTTTTGTTACTTCCTGTTGTGTGTTTTGACTTCGTTAGTTTTTCCCTTTGAACTGCTGAAAATGGATTTGTCTGTTTGTCTCTGAATCTGTTAGAATAAGTTCATCCTCACCTGTGAAAGTCACCTTCAATGCTTTCTGTTGGGCAGCAGTCAGGCTTTAGCTTCAGTTCAGATGGAAGCTCTGAGGTGTGGAAGGATCAGATCTTCAGGAACCATCAGGAGGTTCTGAGGCTCACAGGATCAGCAGAGGTTGTGGTTGTTGGGCTGGAGCTGAATCAGTGAAGGAGTTATTGGTTTGGAGGTTTCAGAACTCCTCTTTCCTTTTCTGCTTCTTCTTGTATTTGGATCGGTTTGCAACTTTTTTTCCAGGTGGTGCGACGACAGGTAGGACCCATTTTTATTCCTTTACTGCATACGTGCGCTGGGCCTTCCCGCTGTGGTTGAGTCTTTCTGCTTTGCTGGTCCGGTTGGGATTCTTTAAAAGGGAGTTTGTTGTGATGATTTGGTTCTGGTTCCTAGTCTTGTTTGGTTCTGTTGGTGTGGTCGTGAAAGCCCAGCCCACAACCAGGGAGCTGTAGGTCAGGGAGGACCTTCGATCGTCTCACATCCACCTGTCGGTGATGCATGTCGGGTTCTTCCTGTCCCAGAACACTTTGTTCTGGAGCTTCTTCTTCTCTGGTTTGTCTTTCGTGGTCCACTCATGTTCTGTCCATTTACATTTGAGCTCTTCTTTTCTCTTTTTTTCTCCCCAGAACCCGACTTTAAGTTTAATTCATGTAGCGCCTTCAAATGACCTCGACCAAACAAGGTGTTGTACATTAAAAGTTCGAATAAAATAAAAACAAATAAAATTAAACATTTACAATAAAAAGTATCAATAAGACATAAAAATCATAAAAACTAATTCTTCCATTTTCTTGTCTTTCTGGATTTTCTTATCCTTTCATTTTTTTTCTGGAGCTTTCTCACTTTAGTCCAGTTATCTTGTCTGCTTATTCTCTCTGAATCTTTTCTCTTAATTTCCTTTTCTAACCTCGTCTAGAATAAATCATCTTTTCCTTCCTCACCTCTAACTTCATTAGACAAAACTTTACCACTAAACTTTAAATTGTATAAACTTAAATATTTTTAAGGAAGTGGCAGAAAAAGAAATATACTGCAATATATTAAACAAGAAGAAAAAAAAGAGCTTTTTTTTTTAATGCTCCAGAAAATGTCCTTCTCCCTAAATGCTTTGATCTGTTCAGGTTTCTTAAATGTTGTGATTTACTTTAAGTCTGAAATTTAATTTAATAGTTTAAGGAGCTGTGATGCTTTATTTTAGGAATAAGTTAGTAAACTAAATATTTCCTGGAGCTGCAGCTTAAAGAGAATTTGACTTGAAACTGAAAACCAGGATGTGCAGCTTCTGTCTTCAAGACTCTATGATCTGGGATGAACGCTGAACTCTAATGGATACTGAGGAGGATTTCCTCTAGAACGCTCAGACTGTTGGGTTTCAACAGGATGCTCCGAGTCGCAGAGACTCGTGACTCACTGGAGATGAGCTCTACTTCAGAGCATTGCTTCATGGGAAAATGTGGAAACACAAACCTTGGAAAGCTGCAAATCTTTGCAGGTCATTAGAGAACTAAGAATAGATTTGGACCATCGACTGTATATGACTGGACTCTCTCTGGATTCCAAACAGGAAGTACCTACTGGCTCCAGAAGCCAACATCCTGTGGAGTTCTATAGAAGCTTTTACTGAACCTCAAATGTTCGACAGATTCTCCTGAGCTGCTTTCAGTGGACTTGGAATAAGCTCAGTCATGATTGGTGACAGTAGTTGCCATAGAAACATGACTTGGACCACAACAGTCGACTGACTCCAAATGTCTGTGCTTGTAGAACAGAAAATGGCGACTGATTTGGCTGATTTTATGGGTGATGTCCATCTTTTTACGGTCTATGATCTGGACACAGCTGTAATCTCTCAGTATGGAGCTGGATAAATGGACCGTACCATTAAATCAATGAAAACAAAGGATGGAAATCTGACTGAAAAACTGGACATTGGATCATGAAAGTACAGCCACATATGCAAATAAATGACACGTTAATTTACAACGGTGGACCGACGGCTACAGTCAAAAGTTCCAAACTGGTGTTTTTGTTCCTGCAGGACGTGATTTACTGAGAATAAGTTTGAATCTTTGACATTTGGGCAGCATTGAAGGTGAAGTAAAGCCTGTTTAGAGACGTATTCACCACCTCCTGGCATTAAAGTAAAATAATGTTGTCTTCAACAATCCTAGAATGATGCCAAACTCAAGATGTTTAAAGATTATTCACCAAACTGGATCCATTGAAAGGATTTTGATGAATGACTGCAGGAAAAATGGTCCAAGGACTGAACATCAGACACTTCTACTGGTATCTGACTATGAAACTCCTCACAGAGTGATGATGAAGTTTACTGTTCCAACTAACTATGGAATTGGGAATATAGACGTTCATAAGACTTGGGATGCTCTGGAGAATTAAGAGTGAAATGAAGCTGAATGTCAGTGTGGAGTAATGAAATGGTTTCTTGGACACATATTGTTGTTTGGACCTGGACATGAAAGTGAAATCAGTTCTTGGAATTACCAACCTAAAGACAATAGTGTTCAGAAAACACAAACGAATACCCACTGGAACTACACAACTGAGACTTTGGCTGCGTAAGGATTCCAGTTCAGGTGGTCCAACAAGGAAAGTGGACCTGAGAGCTTTTATTTTGAAAAACCACGTTAAGGTTTGGATCTACTTGGGAGGGTAGCAGCTGATTTCATGTCCAAATGGTTCATGAAAGTCATTAAAACGGAAGGAATTTAGTTTTTTCAGGTTGAATGTGGTAATTTTCAAAACAAAAGCCTCTGGGCTCAAAGCTCTGTGATGAGTTTATGGTTCTGTTGGTTCGGGTTTTGTTCTGAGGTCCGTGTTACATTTAAATTGAAGTTCATAAGCTGACAAACTTGTACTGATGGATGACGGTTGGATTTTCTCCCCCTCACATCGACTTGAATACTCTGAATTTCATGTACTGAATATTCTCTTCTGCCCTCAAAGTCTAACCTGCTCTTTCAGCCTGACTGTACATGAGAACCATGTACACTTGATTGATTTACACTCTAATCCGTGTACTTTTCTCTCTGGAGGCAGAATAAACTTCCTGTTACTGAATATTCCCCAACAGTCTTTGTTTCTACAACAAACACATTTTGTTTTAAATGTTGTTTTTCTGCTATAAATGTCACTTGAATGAACCCTTTTTCCCCACTAACATCTGAAAGATGTTTAAATGATTTTGTTCAAGGTTCGTTCTGGAGCCGATTACATTTGTTTTTTTGGTATGTTGAGCAGTTTGAATCAAATGCTCCACAATGAAATGCATCAACACTTTAGAGGCTCATCTGTGTTGATGTGAATATTTAACATGTCAGTGTTCAGGAGATGTTATTCACACTAACCCTTCATGATGTCATTACTGTCGTTTGACGACGACAAACTTTTGTTAAAATGACCTTAATTTGTTTTTTACTTGCAGGTTAAAATATTTCTAACTCATTTTTAGCAGATTCTCCAGATTTGTTCTGTCAATCATTGATGTTCATTCATGCTCTTTATCCAGTGATTGAACTGGGTAGATTCTACATTTGTTTTTTAATGTTCCATCCTAAAATAACCAGGTGTTTCTGTTTTCAGATGTTATTCAGAATGTTTCATTCTTTAAACCTGTTGAAATGATTCACTAAATGCATGAAGCTGTTCGTCTTCTGTGGTTCTTCTCTTGAAGGATCAGAAATCTGACTTTTGAAGGTCGGATATTTTGGTGGCAGAATGATCTGCCTGATTTTCATTTTTTGTTTGATTGGGATTCTTATTTCCAGCCTCCATGTATCTCCGTTTCAGCATCAGTTTCAGTTACTTGGTCACTCTGGTCGGCTTGTAAAGTCCACCGTCCTCATGAGTCTGTTCCCTGAACAATCAAACTTCTGACCAATTCTAAATGTTTTCCATTTAAATGACCCTGTTGTTGTTTTAAAACAGTTTAATCAACATTTTTATTCTTACAGGCGTGATGATGTCACCAGATTCACTGTCTGTTATTGGTCACATTTGCTGGATCTGAACTTTAAACATTTCCATCCAATGATGGTTTGTTTGGTTCTGTTGGTGGAAGAACGTTCTCCAGTCGGAGCATCAGAACTCTTCATCACAGCAGCGACTAAAACTGTTATTTGAAGGTGTAGATTCAGTGTTTTCAGGTCCATGTGCAGCAACTTTCTTCATTCTTGCTGTTGTACATTATAAAGGAGGAACCTTCAGTAAGAAGGTGAATTCATGCGATAACAGATGATTTCTTCACAGATGATCTCCAACGTACTAATGGTAAATGGCGTATACTTGTATAGCGCTTTCTACCCTCCTTCAAGGGCCCAAAGCGCTTCACAGTCACAGACCCATTCACCCATTCACACACACATTCACACACTGGTGGTGGTTCAATGTGTTGATGGTAGAATACCAACATCTTGGGGTTTTTGAGTTTACTCGACATGGTTTGATAAACATTTGGGATCTCGACTGTATCTGTGGACGAGTCACTTATTTTTATATATGGAATCTTCATAACTGAGATCCTTCAACAGACCAGGAAGGAACTTTTGATCAACAAGTTTGGATTTCTTCATCTGAACGGATATTTGACCTGAAAAGAAAACTGACACTAAATAGTAAAGACAGAACAACTCTTTATTCTGCGTTCAGTGGAGACATTTACACAAACTTTACAAAAGTTTTCCTGACAAATGTTCACTGTTCTAATGGAAAATGATCCAAACTGTTGAACTCCAAGGAAGCTGGAGAACAAAGTCGTGATGGACGAGTTGTTCTAACTTTAGATGGACACGTTTGGATGCTCAAGAAGTTGTAACCTCCCCCCAAAAAAAAATCTCCTCTGAATGTCAATGAAGTGAAAATGAATCTTGAACATGAGGACAAAGTCACGGATGGAGTAAACTCTGTTCTTCTGGTTCTTCTGCAGCTGCATGAAGATCTGTGACGTCTGATCAGAGTGGACCTAAAAGCTTCTGAGGCTACTTTAACAATGTTGGTTCTGAGCCGACTAAAGGACATGTTTTCAGTTTATTCTTCACTGACCCACAGAATGAATCCTACTGCTGGTAGTTGGATCGAACCAGTCTGAGACTATTGGTCCATTTGATTTATTTCAAGCATGGATTATAAACAAATACAGGATTATTTCAAACTTTACTATTTAGAATGTGTGTAAACGTGTTTTCATGTGAAGAGGAAATATTCTGGAGCATCAGGAAAATGTTTTACAAAAAAAAATAAATAAAATAAAAAATAGTGACGTTAGGAACTCAAACTATATATACAGTTGTCTGTTTAACTTACTTTACTTTAGTAAATATATCTATAATGGACTAAAATACCCTTCTCCAGCACAGTACTAACTATTAGAGGTTTTTCTCTTAAACTTATTCAGTTAAACTCTTTCCTCCTTTCTCTATCATCTCTCATTTCCCTCTTTGTTTCCGTCCGGTCCGACCAGAAATGTAGAAATGCATCATGGTTACTCAGCTTTGGCTCAAATACAAAAGGAGTTTGAATTTATTCAAACTCCTTTTGTTAAACTAAAATCTGTCCAACACGAGAGGCCTTCAGCTGCATCTGCTGGACAGGACAAGTTTAACAAGTAACAGAAGCTGGTTTATGCTAAATGTTTGGATTTCTAAGCAGAATGATTTGATCCAAGTCATTTTTTTTTGACAATTTATCAAGCAAAGCCAGAAAACGAAGTTTGAGTTTATTAAATCTTTTTATAGAAAATGCTGTAAAAAGTATCTAGAAAATGGCCGATTACATGTAAGCTGCAGGTTTTTATTCCAAGTGTAAAAATGTGAAATGTCAGTTGAATAAAACTCCCCAATACTTCTAGAATAAAATGTAAAGTTACTAGAAAACAGTCGATCACATTGAAATGTTAAACTGTAAATTTGGTTTAGTAATGCAACCACAAGCAGCACGGTCCAGTGCTTCTTGTGCCGGTCCCAAGTCCGGGTAAATGCAGAGGGTTGTCGGTGGAACTCCGGCGTAAAAGAAACGATCCGTCTCTGGAGGTTCCTGGAGAAGAAGTCTCTTCCAACATGGAGGACTTTGAAAAGCAGCAGAAAGACGTTTAAATCAGTTTCCAGATGCAGTTTTTTTTGGTAGGAAAAAAAAATTCTGTTTCCTAATCTCCAATCATTTTTTGGTCCAATTTCAAAGTGTTCCAAAGGATCTTTGAATGATGCCATCGTTGTTTAGGACATAGTTTCTGCAGAGCAGCAGGAGTTAATTAGAAAGTCACCTGACATGTGACGGTTCAAGCATGGAAGTAAGCCTGTACAGATTCCCCATCATCCCTCTGTTTACACTCTCAATATCCGATGAATCCAGTTCTGATCCAGATTCCAGCTCAGACGTTCATGGATCTACTGGTCAGAATGTACCGGAGCAGGGAGCTTTTCCCAGACCAGCTCGTTTGTTCCTGATTCTCCATCATTTGAATACTCAGTTTAATCTTATTCTATCAGTAAAGATCTAATTCTAGTTTGTCTTTTAGGATCAGAACTGAAACTCTGAGTGATCTTCTGCTCTGAACCGTCACAGACCTTCTATCGCCGCCCTACAGAAACTATAGCAGCTGCTGGATCAACGATGAATTAACAACTGATTTCTGACGTTTTGTATCACATTACTGACCAATTAAAAATAAACTAGTTTATGGGAAAGAAATCATTTTTGGTTGCGTGGTCTTTTTTTATTTTCCTAAAAATACTAAGATTAGATTTGTTTCCATATTTGCAGCTTTAACTACTCCAAAGGTGATGTTTCTAATGATTAGAAAGCTGCAGTTTTCCCACATCAGACCTGATCTCCAGTCCTCAGACACCAGATCAGGATGGACATCAGATACTGAGGTTAAAGTTTTGAGTTTAAGACGATCCCTGATGTTTCTGCACCTACTTTATATATACTTATATTTATTTTTAACAATGTTTTAGGAGTGCAAACAAATCTTAAAAATTAAATCTTAAATCTTCCAATGACTTGATGGTTTGGGGACTAAATGTTCATGAGATCTTTTCATGTTTACGATTTCTGGATCTGCAGAAACTTTCAGCTCTTAGAATAAAGATGGAAGCAGCTTCTTGATCTGCTCAGATGTTCATCGATTTAAGTTTCAAACTTTTGTTTTGCTACTGTGAATATCCTGAATGCTTCAGGCTTCACATGTTTTCATTTGAATGTTTTTCAGCTAAAACTCTCTGATAACAAACTTCATTCTAATTAATTATTTTCTGCTTTAGCATTTGTAAAACCTGAACTTCAGGGGCTTTGAAATTTGAGTTGTAGCACTTTATTTATTTTAAGTCTTTATTTTTAAATGGTTTTATTGATCAACTGAACATGACAGAAAATGGATCAACATTCAGCAAATCAACAGATTTTAATTACAACTAGGAGGAACTAATGCAGAAGAACAGAAAACAATTGTCACAAATTTAGAAATGCAGGGCTTTATTTAAGTTTATTTTTAGGGTTAAGAAGTTTGGATTTGTATTCATGACCTTCTTTAAAAAAATAATCTAAAGCAAAAACAAAAAAAGCATCAATCAATGGGATTTTTTTTTTTTTCTACATTTGACAGAGGCTCAAACTATCTTTCAAAATAAAAGACTCTCTGTGCCAAACAGGATCATCTCAGTGTGGCTGGTAACCAAAGTTGTGCAGCACAAGATAATATGTGCTTTTAACTCATAAAAGATCAATAAAAGTTTTCATGTTTATTGGTTTAGTTTGCCATTTGTAAAGTTAACATAATAAAAAATATAAACAACCAATGCAAACAGGAAGCTTATGAAGCTTATTCGATGCTTATCTTTGATAACTCGATAATCTCCATACTGATCAGCTTGACAAAGAAATAGATACAATTTAAAACAATTTACAAACAGATACAAGCAAATCAAATGATTTTACATATGTGTATTGTAATCATTTATACATTTATGTTTTAAACTGCAAAAGTGAAGCACTTTATTTTCATTCATCATTCAATCCAGTCCATATTTTTACTCCAAGAACTGAAACATCTCATCTTAACATCAGTTCAGACTTGAACCTGTTCAAAGTATAAAAGACCTCTTAAATTATACTAACTCTTAAAGAAAATCACTTCTGTACATTTTTTAAACTAAATTATGTTTTACTCTATAAACTATTTCTAATACTTAACATGAACAATTTCCTTTAATTGAAAACTTTTATTCAAACAAAATAAAGAATTTGTTGGCTGACAATCTCTGTTAACTATTCTAATTGTTTTCTTCTGTAATTTATCCAAAGATTCTATGAAGGTTTTTCCTGTATTTCCCCAAATCTCTACACAATATGAAAGATATGGAATAACTAATGATCAATAAACAAAATCCAAACTGTTTTTGTTTAGTGCATCACTGATTTTAAACAGAACACCAATAGATCTAGAAACTTGTGTTTTATGCAATTATGTGAGATTTCCAATTATTACTCCTAAAAATGATACATCTGTAACATTTTGTATTTTTACTGCACGGTTCTGCCGTGGACTTTTAACCGGTTTTCCTTTAAACCAGAGTTCCCATCAAAGTAGTGAGAGCTTCAACTTCTGCAGTACTTCAAGTTTAGCAGTGAAAGTGTTTGTTCTGGAGCAG
>NC_050516.1:33501732-33506264 GCF_002922805.2 Oryzias melastigma
CCCCCCCCTCCACCATGTCATCGTGTGATTCCAGGTCATGAACAACAGACCAGATCTTCCTTTCCAATCGTTCTTTATCTTTGAAGAAACTCCTTTGGACCGGAGGTTCGTCTTCCTGGTTCTGCTTTGGAGCTGCACTCTCTGCCGGTGTCCACAAGGGGGCGAGAGTTCATTTCTCACTTTTCACTAAACTTCCAGCAGTTATCTGACACACAGTCCAAGTCTACGTGCAGAAATGTTTCTTTGTCATCACTGGAAATCCGGTTCTGAGCTTCAGTCTCAGTCCCTGCAGGACGTGGCGGCGGCGGCGGCGGCGTCTCCTCTGCTGTACGTTCACTGATCCAACAGGCTTGTGATGTGCAGAAACAGCTGGTTATCTCTGGTCAGGGAAGTCCAAACCAAGCTGCCATTGAAGCTCCTTAGTGGACAAACACACCTGATCCAGGTAATCAGCAGCAGATCATGCAGGATTTCTGGAAAACCAGCAGCAGGAGGAGGTCTGGATTTGGGTTCATGACCTTCATTGACCTTCAGCTTGAAAACTGAAAGAAAGTTTCTTGAAGATCCTGCAGGTCACAACTAGTGCTGCCACAAACGATTATTTTAGTAGTCGACCAATCGCAGAATATTAACCCTAACCATAATCAGGTCATACGCAGACTGGATGTAAAGCACAAATCTTAACCGTCATTAGCTTTAAACTAGGGATGTCCCGATCCGATCACGTGATCGGGAATCGGGGCCGATCACGTGATTTGGGACTCGATCAGAATCGGACTCCTTTGTCCGATCAGGATCGGATATTTAATTAATTCTCATTATGATCAGAGCTTTATATTTCATCTTATCATTACGGATAAATACTCCACTAGAAGTCTGCATGTCATGAAAAGATCACAAAATGTCATCACCAGAAAACAGCAGCAGCTCAAGCAGAAGGCTAACTTGTAAACAAAGCTAGCTAGAAAGCTAACTTCCGGGACCAATAACTCTTAAAAACACTTTAAACTGACAGCAAGTGTCTCTATTGGTTTGTCATAACTCAAACAACAACCTCTAAAGGTATTCCAACAGAAAAATACAGTATTTTGTTTCTTTTTAATGTGAAGCTCTTCATGCTGCAGACAGATGGCTAAACAGCAGCTGCTAACTGCTACATGCTAGCGCCGTGATTTACCTCCTTAGGACCCGAGCTGTCCTTTGATATGCCTGTTTTATTTATCTGACAGAGAAATAACAGTTAAGAAAATTAACTTCTGTGGTAATAAAACCAAAAATGTGATGTCTTAAGAACTTAAAAAATAAGTACATAACCTTAAAATGAACTAAATAAATAAAACTAATAAATTAAAACTAATAATTATATCAGCTATTCATGAACACTCGTCATCAAATTTTATGCTAAAACAAAGTCATAATTTATTTTTAAGAATTTTAAATGAGGACAGGAATCACATTTGGTCAAAAATGTTCAATAGCTCTAAAGATGTTAAAGCTAAAGTCACTAAACTTTATCACATGACTAATTATCACTTATATAACAAGAAAATTGTATTATTTTCCTAGTTTATATTTGCTGTATTTATAATTGTTTATTAAAGCTACTTCACAGAAGTGTTTTATTTAAGTTTTTAATGATAAAAGAAGGTTGATGAAATATAAATAAGGGACAACACTAATCTGTTTGTTTAATTTATTCATGTTTTAAATGTCTTATAAAAGTATCGGATCGGGACTCGGTATCGGCAGATACACAAAATCAAATGACTCGGAATCGGATCGGGCCCAAAAAAACCTGATCGGGACATCCCTGGTTTAAACTAACTAAAAACTGATATGTAGCATTACCTGTGGTAATGCTAGTGTGAATGCTGGAAGCTGAATTTAGCTGGTGAAGATGCTAGTGCTGATAGCTGAAGATACTGAAATTGATAGCTGAAGGTGATGGCTGAAAACGATGAAGGTGAAAACACTGAAACTGATAGCCACCTAAAAATTAGTTAAATGCAAAATTAGCCTAAACGCAAACAAACAAAAAAAACTTAGGTTGATTAAAAAGCTAGCACGTAGCTGAAAAATAGCTAAACTTCTACATATCCTAAAAAAACTGAAAAAAAGCTTAAACTAACTAAAACAGCTAGCACGTAAATATTAGCCTAACTCCAAAACAACCTAAAAAAACGTAAAAAGAAAATCCTAAATTAGCCAAAACAGTTAGCATGTAGCTGAAATATAAGCTAAACTCCACAGAAGCCTAAAAAATCTCAGTAAATGCCAAAATAGTCCAAAAAGGTATCAGAATGCCAAAATAACTTTACTAAACTCTGACGTCATATAATATAAAGAAACGACTAATCGACTATTAAATTACTTGTCGACCATTTTAATAGTCTGTTAATCGACTAGTCGTGGCAGCTGTAGTCACAACACCTAAATTGTCATGAACTTCTCAACAACTTCATCAAATAATCCTTATTTCTCTGTTTTGGTGCCGTTTCTGTTTATTCAGGATGTTTTTGTTCTTGGCGTTCTCGGGAAGGATTTACAAAAAGCTCCCACTAAAAGCTCTAAACTATCCTGAGCGGTCTTTTTCATAAACTTCATATCTTCCAAATTTGAGAAAGCAAGAAAAAATGAGAGACAATCAGATTTAAAATCATATTTTTAACATTTTTAATAGCATACAATTAAAGATGAGCTAGGGTGCTGTTACAATAATAAACAATTTATTAGATATAAAAACACAACAAGATTAACATGAACTTAAAAAGTTCATTTAAAGTTTGTTCAAAAATTCAGAAATGGAATGAATCTACCTTTCTCAAAGGTGTATCAAAGACTTACAAAAAGGAGAAACGGACGTTTTAGTCGTTTCAGTTACAAACATTTGACCTCGTCTGTTCCAGAGATGATATCATAATATATCCATCTATATGATCATAAATGACCTTCGGAACAGTAAAGGACACACTGTTTATGAAATACGAGTTATTTTTCTGAACTCTTTTCCTACCCGGAAATAAGACAACAACCTCTGAGGCTCCGCCTTTCACTCCTTGTGGGTGCCGCCCATTTAATAACGTCATCCTATTACTGACCTCGGTAGCATTTCTCTCAAAAAAACAAAACAAACATTTGAACTTTTTGCAAAGATGGATGTGTATATAAAAATATAAAGTGTCAGTCTGGGGGCGGAGCTAGCAGTGCAGACTCTTCCTGGAAGGGGCTGTTCCCACTTTGTGATGTCACAATGTGAGACCCTGCTCGTTTTGATGGGTTGGAAGGGGCTGGTGCTCAGTGAGCAGGTTTTAGAGGAATACTCAGACATGTGTGACTGCGTCAAAATACCACTTTAGGGCTTTTTTGTAAAAAAAAAAAAAAGAACATTATGATACACAAAAGCTCAAACAAGTCGGTCATGCTGGTGTGTAGACCTTTAAACAAAACTCAGTGATGCTAAACAACATCCAGGCACATTTGTAACAAGTAGCTCCTTCCAAAAACATTTTGCTGTTCCTTTTCTGTTGGTTTTCCCCGGTGGACTCCTCCATCAAACTCTGAAGTTATTTGACGCCGTAGCCAACGATGTGTGGTCTGATGATGAAGGCGAGCGGCGCTTCGATGTGTCTCAGCTTCAGGTCGGAGAATCCGGCGTTCTCCAGGTTCTTCCACGATTCCCGAGTGACGGCACAGCCATCCCCGAAGTAGTACCAGGCAGGCTGGAGGACGTGCTGGAAGAAGTAGGTCCAGCTGGAGGGGTCGGCAGCCACGTGCTCCAGGAAGAAGAAGGCCCCCCCCTGTCAGGCACACACATGGTACGGTCCACATTAAACTAATAAAAACATGCAGACGTTTCATTTCTAGTGGAGATCACTCCACAGGTTTGAGTCGGAACAGGTTTAACTAAACAAAACAGGAAACAGAAAGTCACCACTCAAGAATGTTTCAACTCCTAACCCGACCTGAACATGCCGAGTCATCCTACATTCACAGATTTCACTGACAAAAACTCCTGACGACCTGTTGGCAAACATTTGAACTTTCTGCTGGGAACTGAAGCGATCTGTGTTTTCCTTTAGGAAACTGAGACATGATAATAACAAACGGATAATCTTAGATGAACAAATCTGTCTCCCTTTGTACACCTGACTGTATAAGAGAACTGGAACAAGAAGTCACTCGTTCCACATCTCTTACTTGACTGTATAAGAGAACTGGAACAAGAAGTCACTCGTTCCAGTTCTCTTATACAGTCAAGTGTGTACGAGAACTGGAACAAGGAGTCCCTCGTTCCACATCTCTTACTTGACAGTGTAAGAACTGGAATGAGTGACTCCTCCCCCCTTGTTTTCCAAACAGGAAGTACCTGCTGGTTCCAAAATCCCATAGACTTCTATGGAGAAATAAACAGCTGTTACTCGGTCATTCTATTGGTCAGAACACTTATTCTTTCTCTAGAACCTTTTTTATATTTTCTTGATAATCCTGACGTTTTTCACAATATTTTTTCTTTACTGCAAATTATTCAAGTT